>NW_021604618.1:11624589-11631601 GCF_004785775.1 Grammomys surdaster | reverse complement strand
CCTATCCTATCCTATCCTATCCTATCCTATCCTATCCTATCCTATCCCTCCTCCTCCTTTTTTGCTTTTATACCAGTTAAATTACATGCAAGTATTAAGGTCAGTTCCAAGTTAAGGAACTAACAATACAATAGATGCAAATAGTCAAGGAACAAGCAAGACAACCAACCCAGATAGTCAAAAAAACAAAAAACAAAAAACATGTAGGACAATAAACAGAATTCTCTGGTCATTCCTGTGATCACTATTTCTAAGGGCTTATCAGGATGACCAAAATATCTGAGCCTACTTCCCTGTCCTAGCCCAAAATCATTTTCATGCCTAAAGCCTACTTCTTTGTTCCAACTTAAGATTTAGATACCTGCCTATAATTACTTATTTGTTCTAGCCTAGGATTTAGATTTCTGCCTGAAGTTACTTCTTTGTTCTAGCCTAATGTCAGATTCCTGCTTGCAGTCCATTTCCTTATCCTTGGCCAATGTCAGATTCCTGCTAGTCAGCCCCAAAAGCTCTCCACATTTCCCCTCTTTTTATTGCATAAACCAGACTGAGCCTGTCTTAGGTTGTTCTCACAAGAATGCTTTCCTTACCAATCATGGAATATGCATTATCAAAAGCAATGCATTTCTGTGTTAGGTTGGTAAGGCTCTGTGCAGAATCTTACTCATCCTTGGTTTGCCAGCCTGTTAAATTAATAACTCTGTCTGAGGGTCCATTTTCAGTTTCAAGTCATGTACTTTGGCTGCCAAGCTGTGGCTGTAGTAAGAGATAAGCATTAACACGATGGACAGGAATAAAAGTATTCCCAAAACAAAAGGGGCTAACCTGATCAAGCTATATATGCCATTCCTGAGGTTTGATCGAAATGGAAATACTGACCTCAAGCCATAGCATGTGAGGGTTGAGCAGTGACATTTACTGAATATCTTCTTCTATTATGAACCAAGAAAATAAAGAGGTCACCACTAGAAACACTTCTAAATGGTATAGCATTGCACCTGACAGAGAGCTCAAATGTATTACATAAATGGAGGGAACAGACAAAAGTCTGTACAATTTCTTAGCTGCTTATTGAAAAGAGATCAGAAGCAAAAGGACCATATCTAGCTCAAACCTGTTTGTAGGAGTAGTTTAAAACTAACCCTCTAAATCTAAGGATCTGAGTAGGCTTTGCACGTACCAAATTGCTGAGGCCTCAGTATTATCTTATGAAAGATCTCTAGAGTAATATTTTGTCAGATATAAATTAGATTGTCCCTTGAAGGAGATAGGAAAGATAGCCTATATTACTGCACTAATTCCTGTTAACAAATTTCCAACAACAACAACAACTTAAAAAAAATGGAAAGTTCATTCTGGCTCATAGTTCCAGGGGATGTAGTTATTCTTGTTTGGGAAGGCTCAGTGACAGTGGTGTGATAGTTGATCACAGAGCACCCACAAGTCAGGAATAAGAGAAAGATGAATGTGCATGTTCTAATCACTCTCCTTATTTTAACTCCAGTATCCCAGACTGTAGTGTAGTGCCACCCCACACTAAAGGTGATTCTTTCCTGCTGTGGGAAATATTTCTGGGAACACCCACACAAAGGCATTGAAAAGCGTTTCATGGTGATTTTAAATCCAGTAAACTTCACAAATCCGCCTTTTGTCAATTTGGCACAAACATAACATAATCTCATCTTCATTTTAGGATGTATAACTTGAGATGATAAAATTATATCCTCTTTCTGTGACTTTTGTCAATTATCTTTAATTAAAAAGAATAGCATTAAAATATTCCTAGGCCCTTTTAACCTTATCAACTGGGGCTATAATGTTAATTATTCTTCTAGTTCTAATTCTGTCATAGATATTGACTAGAAGCCCATCTCTAAAAGTTGCCTAATCTTTAATAGCCTAAACACTATTCAAAAAGTCTCTTCTGATACTCAAGTCAGTGTTTCAACTCTGCAATCAAGTAATACTAAAAATCAAGTTCTTTCTTTCTACCACATAATCACACAGAGTAAATGTCTCCAATCAAAAGAGAAAGATAGAGTATAACATGAAAGGTTGATCTTAATACTTGTATGTAATTAAAATGGTATAAAAGCAAAAAGGAGGAGGGGGGATGGGATAGGGGGTTTCTAGGGTGGGGAAATGGGGAAAGGAGATGGCATCTGAAATGAAAATAAATAAAATATCCAATAAAAAAATTGATTCAAAGAAAGTCCTGAGTCCAGTAAAGCAAATACTAGAGTCATCTGAGCTCCAAAAGACTCAAGTTGTCTTGAAAATCCAACTCTACAACTGCAGAACTCACATTCTTTCCCTTTGGCCAGTTCTACTATGAATTTGCAATGTTCATCCACAAATATTCAATGGCCTTTGCATTTACAACAACGGGAGTCTCCATTGCAAATTAGGCTTTACTTTCAGTGTCCATCTAATGTTTTCTTTCCCAGGACCTTCTTACAGAAAATACTTCTTCAAATTATTTGGTCTAGGTGACCTTTCGGGACCTTGACTGAAGTCTCCCTGACCCTCCCAATCTAACATCTTTCATTCCTGAGATATCTCTATGATACAGATGATACTGCCAAGTTCTTTCCAAGCTTGAGAGGTATCATGCTCCATTTTTGTCACAGCTATCATGGCCTCTGCACTTTGGTAGGTCAATCAGAGAAAGCAAAAGATTTACAGCTGCAATTTTAATTTTTTAATATCTATTTTTAATGATGGTTTTTAAATGTTTTAATCTCACTTGTAGCCCATCATCCACCAAAGTTAGTGAAAAGGGAAGGATATGTGGCAAGTGGAACTGTTTAGAAAGGTTCTTTGGAGCAACTTTTGTCTGTACTGTCTGGAAATCAGCAGTTCAGTTCACAGGCTAGCAGCAGCAGCTCGATCCAGCTGCAAACACTTTACTAATGGATGGATGAATGGATAGATAGATGATAGATAGATAGATAGATAGATAGATAGATAGATAGATAGATAGAGAAATAGAGATAGAAAAATTTGAAATCTTGGAGGATAGGAAGCAGTAGATGATCTATCTGAAAGGACTTGGGAGCAAGAAATAATATGATCAAAATATAATTAAATTTAAAACCATACATTTTTAGAGATTTACTGGGTAAAATTAGCAAGTTAAAAGTCCCTAGAAAGGATGAAGACTAAATTTAGCACTTACAAAACCTTTAGTCAATAAACCTACTTTATCTTAGTCAAATTCCTTTTTAATCAACTCTTTTCTAAAAATCATTTTATATTATTCAATAACATTATTCTTTATTAGAAATCTTCTATCGAACAAGAGAAATGTCCTTCATATAATAAATTCAATCAAGATTTCAATTAAGAAATTCATTTGCATTGTTACAAACTGGAACCATTAATGGGTGGGTATGATTTTCTTTTCCCATGGAAAAGAAAAGGTTTCCTCTTTAATAGTGGTAACCTCTTTAAGAAACACAGTAGTTTTTCTTCTTAGCACCTGTCTTGTCTATAAGATTAAACTCTTTCTTTTTCCTAACAAACAACACATTTTGTATAGCTTTATGATAGTGAGCCTATAACATAGTGTAAATGCTTTCCTGTCATGAGATTCATCCATTGACAAGTTAGTCCATTATTTTTTTATTTACCATTATTCTAATTCTGAGAACAGGGATATAGCCACATAGATCCTTTTCCAGAAAATAACATGAGTGGCTCAGTTCTTGGTAAAGGTTTTATTTTTTTCGCTTCTGAAATTGTTTCTCCCAGCATTGTGGTCTTCCCAACAGATACTTGAGTGGTCCATTAAGCTTTGCTTACAGCATTCTGGGATTCTCTAGCCTAAATGTCCCAGTTTTTCCTAATTCCTCCTGTAAACAAGTTCCAAGCCTGTAACAACCACATGGTTCAGTTGATCCCAACAACAGTCTTACTCTTTGCCATCAAAATTCTGAATTACTTGTTATATGGGCTTTTTGTTTGTTTATTTATTTTGTTTTGTTCTCATCCCTGTGATAAAGCATCTAATAGAAGTCAAAAGAAAAAGCATTTCAACTACAATTCTCAGAAATATAGTTCATCATGACAGCATGTCAGCAGGAGTGTCAAACAAGTCATGACATCACATCCACCCTCAGAAAGCAAAAAGAATGAATATTGGTAGTCAACTTGCTGCCCACTCTTCTTCAGTTCAAGACTACAACCTATGAAATAGTATTGTCTAACATTCGGAGTGGGTATTTCCTCTGCTAAACTTTTCATGAAGCATCCCAATAGACAAACTCATGGATGCATCTCAATGGTGACTCCAAATCTATTCTAATTGACAGTGGAGATTAATTATCACACAGCACATAGACATTTTACATATTAGTGAATGTTTGCAGCTCTGTGTGTGGCAGTGTTTGTCAAAAATTGGAATGTGAATATTTTGGACTAGATAATTGTTTTAGAAGTTACACTGTACATTGTAGAATAATAAGTAGCACTTCTTGTTGCTAAGTCTTAGATAATGAGAACCCAAAACATCTTCCAACAGTGACAAATGCCCACTAGTAACAAAACTGATCCTGTTGAAAGCATTACTTTCCTATGGCAAGAAGTGTATCTCATTCTTTGGGAAGAAAAACCAGTCCCTTCAAAGAATGACCATTGTATCAGACACTTCCCACATTGGAGAGGTAAAATTCGATTGTGTTGGAATAATTTCATATGCTTGATATGGATTATTTCTTGAAATCAGGTGTACCATTATGACCTCCACATGTGGAATTGGGCAGCATTAACGTCTTCAACAAAATGTAATGGCAGTCACCATTGCTATGATGAGGAGTATACACAGTCTCTAGAGCAACTGCATCCAGGAGATCAAACTGACATCATACGGATGCTTCTCTTGGTTTTCAGAAATCCTTCAGTATGAATTCCATTCTTGTTCAGTATTTCTCAGTAAGATTATTGCCAAGTTTCTGAATTTACATCCTTCACCTCTCAGATCCATCCTTTATTTTTCAGTGCTTCACTTTTAAGTCTGACACTTATAGGTCTGATTTGAATTCCAAGTCCAACTTGTGATGAACTCAGATAAAGATGATAAGCCACCCATTAGATGAAACAATATTGTATAAACACATATTAAAATTAATAGAAATTATTTTTTTAAAGTTCATTTGGAACTAGTACTGCCAAAAAATTTTAATGTGGCAGTGAAGTTGGACGCAGAAATTAGCATTGATCTTTACAGGCTATCTTTCTAGCATAATACATGAGGTTTGTACCTCCTCTACAGAAACAAGCAGCCAAAGCTGGCCTCTCCAGCTTCCTCAAAATCCCAAGACCACTCATTAAGAAATATTAGTCACAAAACCTAAAAGAATCAATAATACTGAGGAATTGAAATAGCATATAATTCTTCCCCTTGGAAACTTTTCAAAAATATCGCCTCGCTGATGCAGCGGAGGATTTCTTTGCCTACTATAAATTAGAGGGAGAAAAGGAAGCAAAAAGACAGAGGGAGAAACTCTGAGCTGCCTGACAATTACCCTGCGTGCTTCACTCACTGCAATCACACCCACACTCCTGTGCCAGCACTCCAGCAACCACAGGCAAGCAAGCTCACAGCACCCTCACCCACCCTCACACACACCTACTACTTCAGAGTCGGCCCACAAGGCTGACAATCACACTAGCAACTGAGCACCACCAAAGCATTCTTCCCCCACATTATTTCCTAGGTTACCAGCTTCTTAACACCAAAGGGCCTACCAAACTGGGAAGAAAATGCCCCAGAGACCCACACCAAACCCCAACTGCACAGAAAAGGTGATTTGGGTACATAAATAAAAGTCTTTTAACAGTCTTTCAGATATGGGCTGCAGGCAAGACCTCATTTATAATAATTCTCTTCCAACCCCTCTTCTGAACGTATAGCAAGATCTCAATATCTAATTTGAGATGACTAAGATTGAGCCATGTTGGCTTGTGCCTGAACTAACAGACAAACTTAATGCAGATATCGCTGAGAGAGATGAACAGTGTATGAGGAGGAGGAGAATGGAGTGGGTGCCAGGAATTCCAAAGAGCAGTCCTCCCTCAGGGAGCTGGGTGCCAGGCTCTGTGGGATGGGCAGAAGACAAAAATAGCCTTCTCTTGCATCCCTCTGGGGCCAGTGGTGGGTGGGCAGCTGGATCTCTCTGTGACCCAGTTAGAGGAAACCTTTCTGAGGGATGGAGCTGGCCTCGTGTACAATGAGAGTAATAATAACTGACAAGATGGTTTCCTCACTGTTTAATGATGATGACAATAATTAATTTATCCCTGAGAGTGGTGTAGTGAGGGTTAAATGAAACACCATGTGCAGAAGACATTGTTGTGTGTGTAGCTTATTATAAAACTTCAATAAATATTAGCTCATAATAGGAGTTTGGCTGAATATTAAAACAAATGCAGAACCACACTCCACACCTTGCAAGGCACTTACCTGTCTATTTTAAACTACATCATCACCTCCAGACTTTGATTGCCCTAGTTTTGTGGTTTCTCAGTGTTCAAATAGAGCTCATCTAATAATCTGAGTGCACTCTCCTTAGCTCCAGATCTGATAAGGTTTCAGAGGCAGCCAATTACTACTGTTGACCTTTGCACTTGTTCTTTAACACTGACTTGGTCACCTGGAGTTCTTGACTCAGTCTATGCAGTGTGCAGATGGGCAGGTGTCATCTTTAGCTTGTTGGTAAGAGAACAGGGCTTAAAGGATTTAAATGATATATATCACTAAACAACTAGGAATAGGTAAAGTGGGCTTCTAAGTGGGCTTAGGATTCTTAGGAGGAGGCTCATTTATTTTGCCATAGCCAATATGTGCTGTGTGCTTAGGTGTATGCATGTGTGCGTGTACACACACAGACAGACACAGACACACACACTCAGAGAGAGAGAGAGAGAGAGAGAGAGAGAGAGAGAGAGAGAGAGAGAGAGAGAGGGGAAGAGAGAGAGAGCTTCAATATATGGAGAATAAAGAGTAATTAAT
>NW_021604618.1:11604785-11624489 GCF_004785775.1 Grammomys surdaster | reverse complement strand
AGAGAGAGAGAGAGAGAGAGAGAGAGAGAGAGAGAGAGACTCAAATGCACACAGGCAATCCATGACAGTAGCAGCAGCTGCTATTTGTTGGGTGTCTATAAAACTGCAGGTCCTATTCTAGATACTTCCTAGGACAAGAAAAACTGAATCCAGAAGATGGATCATCAGCAGTTCTGTCAGCCAACACTTACACAATTTCTACAATCATTTTGGTGTATATCTTTGTGAAAATCAGTTTCCTGAAAGCTGCATGCTTTCTGGCAAAACAATGTTTCATTTAATCCACACAGGCACCTTCCTATGCACTGTGTAAAAGACTTAATTTCTGTATAGCTTTCCAGCACTCTTCCCTTGCCTCCTCCAATCTCCTCCCAGTCTTAAAAAAGGCTCCCAGAACCTCACAGCCAGCTGGGTGAGTCATGCGGGAGGCGGCCAGCTTTTCTCATCCCCCAAACAGGGACCCATTTTATTTTGACTTTGCTTTTTCATATACTAGGGCAGAAGAGAGAGACAGTGCCCTGGGAAGATTATTCCCAGTAACCAGGATATCCACCTCTATCTATGCATCTAGTACTTTACTAACCTTGAAGGAGCTGCTCATACGGTATACATAGGGGTACAATGGAGATTATACTGCCATTCACGAGTTCTCCCCAGTAACCCTGCTCATTAAATGGTCTCTTGATATTAATGTAAATGTCAAAATGTGGGTTTACTTGATGAGTGCCCTCACATATAAGTGATTTCTAAAGCAAATGTTGAACAAATGATTGGAAATCAATTTGTTATGTACTTTAACTGTACAAAGCTGGTAAGAAAGATTTATCCTTAAAATAAAGCATCATGTTTGACAAGAGAAACACATAGAAATATTTCAAAGACACACAAATGATGCTCAGGTCTCCTGCTGCTCATTAGGTACAGATACAAAATGAGTCATGTTTATGTCAGAGGCTTTTAAAAGAGAGGGGGTGAATTTAGATCCCTACAACAGAATCAAGCAGTGAGAACATGTTATTTACCTAAACACTATATCACAAATTGGAGAAATAGTACTCAGCTTGAATGGCAAGCATTAGACTCCTACTAGCTCAAATGTTCAAACCAGATAATATAAATAAGAACATTTTTTCCCACTGATCAAAACAGTATAATTTTAAACTCAATTCAGAAGCATCTCCTTACAATTTATTTTATTTGACTCACAACTTGGAGTGACACTCTTTCCCACCTTTAAATGCATAACAAACAAGTGATCATTGTTTATTCTCCTTATTTGAAATTGTTAGTCCAGTTAGGGAATGATCTGAGCTCTTGAAATTAGACTCTTGTGATTCAAGTTCTCTGAAGAACTACCCAGGTGACCATGAGCAAGTTTCTTTTACCTCTGGGCTACAAATATCTCACTCAAAGGCAAAGCTTATTGACTAGATTTGATCTTGTCACAGAAGGTTCTCTGTGAAAACTAAAAATCAATGCTTCAAGTAAGAGGAAGCAATAATAACTCAAATTGTACAGCAATTTTAGCAGTTAATTTCATCAGCTGATGGTGGTTTTCTTCATTTGCTATATGTTTATCAGGAATGTATAACGTTTTAGGCTTAAATAGTATATAAAATACAAGAAAATATTCAATGTTTCTGAATTTTATACTCTGTTGGGAAAAACAAAACAATAAAGCCCCAATAAGACAATTTAAAGTGTAGTTTCACCTATGAAAATAAGGCAGTTCTCTATTGAGAACAGTACAGAAAAAAAGACATGAAAAACCACAACCCCCAGCACCTGTAACATCAAGATATTTCCTTCCAAATTTAGTTGACTCACATCTGTGAAGTATAAGTAGATTCGTGAAAAAGAATAAGCCAAGTCAATATGGAAATAATCAAATGAAACAGAAAAAATAACAAATAAAAATTTAAATCATGATCTAGAAACCAAGAAGAAGACAGATGCTGGTTAAAACATAAGCCAATATGATGTTAAACCTTTCACTAAAACAGGATTCTCATAGGAAAAGAGGGATAATCCAGTGAGGAGTGCCAGCTGGGTAAGCAAGAAGCAAAATTTAAAAAAACAAAAAACAAAAAAACAAAAAAACAAAAAAAACTGAAACTTTAACATTTCATTCAATCAAACGTATCTATTTGACATTAAAACTATAGCTACAGAATATAGTACATGTAGTCATTGCTGAAAAGATTCAACAAAGGGTAGGTGAGCATCTGGATATTCTCAAAGCTGGTCAGACAGGTATGAAGAGTTTTAAAATGTTAAATGGACTTCAGCTTTGAGTTGTCATGCTGTCTTGTACAGTGGTCCAGAGTGTGTGCTGTTCTTTCATTTTGGGCATTAGCAATCTCTTTTGAACTGCATGGCTGGAATGTCACAATTTTATCAAACTTTTCAAAGAACCAGCTTCTGGGATCACTTATTAATTGTTTTTAATCTATGGATTTTCTGTCTCAGTTTTATTGATTTTGCCCTCTTTACTATTTCTCTTTAATTCTTCATTTTTTGAGAACCTCATAAATAAATAGTGAATTACACAATCTCCCACCCTTTGCTCTTCGTTCTCCAATACTGCTGATGTCCACCAACTCCCTGAAAGTTTTATAACTTCTTTTTCCTTATTTTTTTTAAAATTTATTGAGTTAGTATGTATCCAGTTCTTTTCATAATTTACTATTTTGGTTTACCTATTTAAAGAAAATCTGACATTATATAGATATGTAGTTTCAAAGAGGGGAAATACATTAATAGCCTTTGGGATGGTAACAGATAATGTCTTTGAACACTGTCCCCAAACTTGTAGACTTATACAATTTTGATGAAACTAAATTTCTAGGGCTCGGTTGTAGTCCAGTGAGTAGAGTACTTACCTAGCATGCATCAAGACTTTCATTCTATTCAGGCCTAGGATCTCCCATTTGTGAAGTAGAGGCAGGAAAATTGAGAGTTCAAGTAGAGCCTGATCTACATGAGATCCTGTTTTAAAAATATGCTAAGAATTCTTTTAATCTCAATATGACTATGTGTTAGACAGATAGAGGTTTAAGAGTGGGTTTGGCCACCAGATGGAGGTCTAAGGATGAATGAGGAAAGTACTAAAGAGCCATGTGACTAGGAAAAAGGAGGCTGTAAGTCAGGGGATGAAGATACAAAAATGCAAAGAAGAAGAGGGCAAATAATGAGGTAAATGGACGTACTAGGATTCAGAGGAACAGAGAATGGGGTACTGATATGAAATATGTGTGTACAACACACACACATTACTTTGAGTTATTTTAAAAATTAAGGTTTATGAAATAAGTATTCAGGAGAGCTTTTATCTTATCACTGTGTCATATGAGGAAACACACAAAAATGACTATGTCTAAGGAAGGAAGTGAGCCTCACTAGACTTCAGACCTGGTAGCCATATTATTGTAGATGTGCTAACCCCATACAAAATAGAAACTGTATTTCTGTTGTTTAAGTTACTTTAGCCTCTGATAGACAGTTGGGCAAATGTGCAGAATAGCTTCATAACTAAACTAATTAATATCTTCCAGTCACTCAAACAGGATGACGTAAAGTACACACACACGCACACACACACACACATATATATATATATACAAATACATATACATATATACATATACATATATATACATATATATATGTGTGTGTGTGTGTGTATGTATGTATATACAAAATATATTGTTAAACAATCCATTCAAGGCGAAAATATGCTTTAATGTAAACATGGCATAGTCATGAATAAGTTATTCAAATTCACATTAGTATTTCCTTTAAGAAATTATCACTCTATAAGTGTGAGTGTAATCCTAAGAGAGACTATTTGTAATCATCTGTAGAGAATATTAAAGCCCCCATGCCCCCTTTACAGGTATGCTTCTGAGTGGTTACAGATTTTCTTCATGTGATTAACCAAAAAGAGTAGATCATAACAACTTAACACAAATAAAATAACCCATCTCTAATTCGTCTAAGTCTTAAATGGAATAACAAAAATGTTAGATATTATTACAATTCTTTATATTCTTTAACTTTGGAAACAAAATTAACTTCTGTATAAATGTGATGAGTTTATTATTATTAGATAGGTTAATAAGTATGTTTCTTAGCAAAGGAGGGCTGGTTCATTAGTTAAAATCTTGCTGTTCTTAAAGAGGATTGTTTCCATCACAGGCACTGAGACTCACACTGGGCAGTTTACAAAAACCTGTAATGACAACTCCAGGTATCTTATTCCATTTTGTTGATCCCCTCAAGCACTGACATTTGTGTGAACATAACCATATACAAACACACAGAGATACATGTAACTAAAAATAAAATAAACTATTCAAAGTAATAAGTAAATAAGTATATTTTAGTTGGAATTTTAATTTCTAATATAATAATTAAGACACATACTCTTTATAAGCTCTTTAAAAGTCCATAATTTTAAAGAGTATAGGAAGTGTTAAGAATACAATTAAATCAAGTGTTCATCATATGAACCAAAGATTTGTTATATATGTTCTATATGGAATTAGGGAGTAAATATGGTGAACTCTACTACTCTGTAATAAGTGTCAAGAGTATTTAATACTTCCTAATAAAACAATCTATTAGCAATACATAAATAAATATCCATTTACATTTAGCATTATATTAAAACTGTATTTCAACAGCCTGTAGTTTATCTATTTTCAAAGTTAGCAAAACCAGAACTGCAAGACTTCAGCAAACAATGTAAACAGCCTCCCCACCCCCACTTTGCCCACCTTCAGCCCCACCTCTGTGCCCTTCTCTTCACCAGAAGGCATTTGTGAAGATCAGAGAAAAAATAAAGAGCAAAGACAAAAGCATTGTTTCTGCTTTTGACTGCTTAGTGAGCTCTGCATTTCAGAAGTTAATGTGTATGTGTTTTAATGATGAGTCTTTTCTATGGCCAAACCGAGAAATCAAAATAAAACATTCCTTATATTGAGTCAAAATTTAATAGTTCTTCTTTATCCATGATATACTATTAGGAGAATTTTCTTGGTGTTAAAAATGTGGATATAAAATAAAGAAAATATTAAATGAATGAATGAATGAAGTGGTGACTGAGAAATGTCATGATCATAATTAATTCCCACAGGGACCTCCAGCACAAATTTATAATACCTGTTGAGAAAGAAAAAATACCATTATTCTAACTCACACACATAAATACATGCCAAAAATGAATAAAAATATAGTGGGATGGACAAACAACCCAGCAGTTAAAAGCATGCACTGATCTTACAGAGCACTTGAACTGAAGCCTAGCACCACCATCATGCATTTATCTACTGCTTGTTCAGTTTTATCTCTTTCCTTAATTATCTGACTTTTATATAATTCAAATTTTAAATTTATGCTTTTGCTTATAACAAAGGTGGACCTTTGTCCCTTCCTCTGGAATCATACACCAAAATAATCTCTCTCTTCCATAACATTCCTTGGTCACGGTGTTTTATCACAGCAACAGAAAATAACTAAAACACAAGTAGTATATAGGTGGGTAGGTGGATTTATTACAGATAGATCAATAGATGCACATATATCTATAACACACATGAAATTCTGTAATGATATATATGAAGAAGAGAGAAGCAACAGGGCTTAATGTTAAATAGGAAGTGGACAATGAGTTAAAGGAAGAGTAGGTCCAAGTTTGACTTTGTGCTGAATAAAACAGTGCAATTCACTGAGACAGAAGAGATAAAGTGAGAGAAGAGGCTGAGGGACCATCCCGAGCGTCATATTGATGATGATAGACCTGATAGGGAGAAGAGGCTGAGGGAGTATGCCTAGATGCATACTGATGCTGATATACCTGAGTTGACCAGAAAGACATGCAGTTCCAGTGAGTTGTTAGATTAAAAGGAAGAATCTGGAAATCAATTTTGTGATATTAAATAAGTCGTTAAAAACATTAATCAAATCAGACTGAAATTAAAATGTAACTTTTGAAATTGATTCTCTTCACTATTTCTACTTTAATGGATTGCCCAGGGAGTTTGGATAATGTTCTTGGTAAAAGTTGACACTGGATATCTAACTGAGGAGAAATATGACCCTTTAGGTAGGCTTTTTCCATGGATTGCAATGAAATGTTAACAGAAAAGTGAGTCACTTAATTCTAAGCCTTCTTTGTGCCTCAGAATGAGAAAGAGAGGGGAGGAAAAAGGAAGAGAAGGAGGAAGAGGAGAGGAGGAAAGATCAAAGAATTGAATTATTAAAATTATTCTCAAAAATTGAAAAAGGCTAAAGGAAATTAAATGTTAAAAAAATAAATAAAACAGGGGCTGGTGATATAGCTCAGCTTGTAGAGTTCTTACTGAGCATGTCCAAAGCCCCCTTTGAATTCCCAGAACCGTAAAATCCATACATGGCCACGCAGCCCTTTACCATCACCACTACAAAAATAGAAGCAAGAGTATTAGATTAGCACATCATCCTTGATCTTCTCCTGAGGAAAGATTGGGCTCCTTAAGATACTGTCAAAAGGAAGAAAGAGAAAAAAAAGTTAAAATTATAGAGAATTAAATATCTGTAAGTGTCTTGACAGTAGGTTTTAGTGAACATTTATTTTTAATAGAGAGATAAAAATTTCTTATTTACTATCCAGAAAAGATATAAGAACTTGACTCCCAGCAATTTAAACTTTTGTGACACATATTTAAGATTTTTGATACAAATACCTAAAGATTTTGTAGTATGCATAAAGGTATGAAGAAAATCAGCTTTAGGAGTGTTAAATATTGTAGGGTTTTTTTTTTTCCAGAGCTGAGGACCGAACCCAGGGCTTCACGCTTGCTAGGCAAGCGCTCTACCACTGAGCTAAATCCCCAACCTCTGTTAAATGTTTTAGGAGGAGGAGGAGGAGGAGGGGGAGGAGGAGGAAGAGGAGGAGGAGGAGGAGGAGGAATGACTAAGAACAACCATTCAGTGGTCAGTCCAGAAAAGATATTATTTAGGAATTATTAGGGAAATAACTTCAGATCTGACTTGTCCTAATGATAAGAAGAAAGACAGAGTTAGACAGAAAATGATAAAATATGTTCAGATGTATGAGGCAGATAGAAGGAAGCTTTAAAGGAAAGGGGAAATGGAGAAGATTGAGAGAAGGGGCCGTGTAGTGGGCAGGGGGAGAACTACCAAAAGAGGGAAGGTCAAGGGAGGATTGATGAGCCTCTTTAGACAGAGGGCTTAAGAAAGCCTTCAATCATTTCTTTGCTTTCTGTTTTTCTTTTTTTGCCAGTCATGTTTGGTTCCATCCTAAGTCTCTGAGCCATCTGGACTCTGGTTTCTGGTCCAGACATGTCAGAGTTGGGATCCTTCTCATGCCATGAGTCTCAAGACTTCCACAACTTCTCTGCCACCTTTATCCCAGCACATCATGCTGAGAGGGCATATTATAGGTTGGAGGTTTTGTGGCTGGGTTGGTGTCCCAATCCCTCCAATGGACATTGTGCCTGGTTATAGGATATGGTCAGTACAGGCTCTGGATCTCTAATTACCAGGAGTCTTCTGTAGCTTACCCTAATAGGTTCCAGGGAACTTTCATTGGAATAGGCTTCTATCTTACTTCTGAATTGCCCCCAGTTCCATCTGGCAGTCCCAGAACTCTCACCCTCCATACTCCCCTCAACCTGATCTATTCTGTCCCCACTTACCCCCACTCTACCTACAATGTGTACTCTATTTCCTGATTTTCAGAAGATCCATGCATCCCCTGGTGATATTCTGCTATAATCACAGGAATGAGATGCACTGACCCATAGCAAAATCTAAGGCAGAACTCAGAGAATGCTGCTGAAGAAAAGGAAGAAGAAAATGCAGGAACCAGAGGGTCAAGGACAGCACAAGGAAACCAACAGAATCAACAAACCTGGACTCATAAGGACTCACTGAAGCTGACTAAACTGAAAATTGGAAAGTCTACATGAGTATAACCTTTGCATATACATTATTGTTGTGCAGCTTGGTGGTTTTGTGGGACTCTTAACAGAGAGTGGGTCTGTTTCTGATACTTTTGCCTGCTTTTGGGACTCTTGCCTTCCTAAGGGCTTGGTTCATCGAGCCTTGACATCAGGGAAGGCACCTAGAGTTATTGTAACTTGGTAATCTTATTTGTTTGACATCTTTGGGAAGCCTGCCCTTTTCTCTGGGGAAAACTGAAGAGAAATAGATGAGGAGGTGAAGGACGTGAGGCAGGACTGAACTGAGAAGAGGGAGGGGAGGCTGTGGCCCAGATGGAGTATATGGGAGAGCCACTTCATTTTTAAAAAATCAAAAAGAGAGAAAGAAAAGAAAAATCACTCAGAACAAACCGAAGAACAAAGAAAACAACACTTTTCAAGATTTTGTAGAGCAGTGGAAAGTTCTACATTGCTTGATTAGTTCAACACAATAAGCCAAATACCTGTTGTGACCATAAATTAGGAGCTGTGGTTAAGCCACACTATAACATAGCTTGTTAAATTTCTGTTCCAGGGAGAATTGTAAGAAACAGTAGCCAAATCTCTTCAGACTTGGGATCTAGCTTCTTAAGAGTGACCACTGTATTAAAGGCTAGTCCCCAATTTAACAAGAAGATGAAAGCTTTTGTGTATAGTGACAAGTCTAAAATAGGCATTGTACTTCCAACCTGCCAACCCTGGAGGATTTTTTATGATCATATTCTCAGTGGCAAAGTTGTCTCCACCTCGATACTTAGCTTATTGCCATCAATAAGAAATCTAGAGCAACACTTTATACCAGAACTTAATAAATATCTATATTTTTGGCAGCAGTTTTGTTTATATGGGAAGAATCAGCAACTGAAAAAACTCAGCTTCAACTGGATGGCTGTGCCTGTGTGAGATCTCATTTCACAGCCCCAGAGTTACAACAGCAGGGGGCTAATTCTGCAATCACAATTTAGACAGTGCTCTAACAATGCAAGCTGCTCAATTTCATGTAAACTGCACTAGGAAGGTCTGGAAAAGATGTGAAGAAAAGAAAGGGAGGGAGGGCTGGTAGTTCCAATTTATTGTAGCATGCAAGGCACTATTTCCTGGAAATCAGAAGCAGTCATTGGGCTTTTAATTACAGTTTAAAAGAATGATTTCCCCTAAGAAACAGCTACTGTGGATAGCCATTACCATCAACTTACTGCTTTTCTCTTTTTTATCTCTGCTAATACTTTCCACATTAATTCAGTTAAGGGAATAATACTAAACTTCGAATCAAGGAGAAAGCATAAGGCCACCTAGCTGTATGATATCTGGCAATCTATTCAATCTCCCAATCCTGTTTTCTTCTTAAGTAGAAGCAAATTTTATATGTACCTCCCATTGCTAAAAGGACTAAATGAGATAATGCCAATATCATATATAGAATATTTCATAGCACATGAAAAGCTATATAGAACATCTCTGTAACTCCTCAAGTCCCAACAAATTTCTTTCTTTTCTTGCTCTTTCTTACTGTTTGCTATTGTACAGTACACCCTGGCTGCATATCATTTTGTGGTTCTCTTCTTAAGGTTTCCCTTTCTCTGCTTTATTTTATACACAAAAGCCAAATTAATCTATCCAACATAAATTCTGTTTTAAAGAACTTAACTTGGGTCATTGTGTCTATAAAAAGGCGTCTAAACCTTTATTTTGGTCCCATTGGCTTCAGTCATTTAAACATGACTTCCTGTTTAATTGCTCTATTCCTGCCATGTATTTAAATTCAAGCAAGACTGAATAACATAGCCCAGCTCAGGCTTGACTGAGTTTCACTGTTTCACAAAATGGTCAGGAAGGAAAGAAGCCAGATGGGCAGTGGAAACTGTGTCCAGAGGTGCATGCCAAAGCTTCAAACCAAAGGGAAGAAACCAGGTCTGCTGTCAATGATCAAGGGCTGATTTGGGGATCAGGAATGGGTGATAAAGTCAAGGTTGGCAGATACTAAAAGCAGTCTGCATGAAATGAAACAACAAAGGAGGAAAGCCAGAGGGGTTATGATTTAAACAGTGCTGGAAAAAATAGCGATTACATAAAAAATTATTTTCTATGAAATTTAGAAATGATGATATTAGTTACAGTTCAATTTTTATAAAATAAAGTTTGAAAATATGACTGAAGTTATGAATAGATTATTAAGTGATCAATATTACTGAAATTCATGTTAATATATATGCTAACAGGTAGTATTTACAGAATATATTTGTTTTTATATGTGCTATATATTTATGTAACTTAATATGCAACATATATTTATATGCTACATATATTCAGATATGTATATATCATTCATGTATGGCATATAATCCCATAAAATTATCAGAAAGCTATAGCTGTATAAGTCTTAAATAAGCATATATGTGACTGCTAACAGTAACATTTTTTAAAAAAAAATTTCTGGTGTATAAATCTGAATTTTGGGGGGATTATATATTAAAACAATAACTGAGATAAAACCAATCATCTTACCACTTTCTGTCAGTAACTTTTCTATTGTTGTGATAAAATACCATGATCAAGGCAATTTATAAAAGAAAGCATTTCATAGGGCTTACAGTTTCACGGGGATAGGGTCCACGATGCTGAGGAAAAGACATTGTGGCAAAAACAGCTGAGAGCTCACATCTTGATCCACAAATAGAAAATACAGAGGTACACTGTTAATGGTACAAGTCTTTTGAAACCTTTATGTTCAACTTCAGTGACACACCTCTTTCAATAAGGTTATACCTCCTAATCCTTCTCAAATACTTCTACCAACTGGGAACCAAATATTCAAACATGTGAACCTACGAGGGGACTTTCTTTTTTTTTTTTTATTGGATGATTTATTTACATTTCCTATGTTGTCCCCTTACCCCATCCCCCACCACCCCCTCTTCCCCTCCTCCTTCTTCTCTGTGGATGTAACCTCTATCTACCCCCACTCCCACCTCCCCACCCTCAAAATCCCCACCCCCTGGGGCATCCAGCCTTCATGAGGTCAAGGTTCTCTTCTTCCACCTATGCCCAGCAGGGCCCTCCACTTTTACATATTCAGCTGAAGCCCTGGATCCCCCACTAAGTGCTCCCAGGCTGGTGGTTTAGACCCTGGGAGCTGTGGTTGGTTGGTATTGTTGCTCTCCTCATGGTGCCACAAATCCTTTCAGCTCCTTCAGTCTTCACTCTAACTCCTCTATTGAGAACCCCATGATCAGTTCAATGGCTAGTTGTGAGCATCTGCCTCTGAATATGTCTGACTCTTGAAGGCCTCTGAGGAGATATCCATATCAGGCTCTTATCAGCATGCACTTCCTGTCTTCCACATCAGCATCTACCTTTGGTGATTGCACATGGGATAGATACTCAGGTGGAGTGGTCTTGAGACGGCCCCTCCTTCAGTTTCTGTCACGAGGGGACTTTCTTATTCAAGTGAGTCATCTCCTTAAACAAGCAGTAAGAAATTTATGATTGACTTCTCTGCAAAACTGACAGATCAACAGAATGAAAAGCTAAAAAAAAAGGCTCTTACTCCAGTTGTTAGTGTGTTCACTAACCACCTTCTTTGGATATTCAGATTACTTTTGCACACATTGCTGCATATGTTAATGATAAAAAACCCTAGATATAGAGAAGACATAAGATTTTGCCACACAACAAAATGAATCTGAGGCCATTATGTCAATGAAACTGATATGATCCGCATATTTCTGAAAATAACTCAAAGTCCGTGACACCATAAAAAATTATTTGCACAGAGTGTCTTGTATTGTTTAAGCTAAGTGACAGTTTATATTTCATCACAAGAAAATTTGAGTCTGTTTTTGAACACACTAACAAAAAATTCAACTCATTAGTGTTAACATGTCCCTCAAGTTTTCTGTGAAAAGGAGGGATTAGGGAGAATTCCTGGACTCTTCAGTATAGACAAATCTGGGTCTCCATTTTCCCTCTTAGAGTATGCTACAACTTTTTTCCCTAAAAGTATATTTGCATACTAGATAACAAAATAAAGCAAAAGTAGATAACACAAAGGGGAAAACAATAACATAATTAAAAAGGTGTAAAAGTACTTATTCTTAAACCAAATAACAAATGAACACAAAGATAAAGGCAAGAACTCCTTAACAATACAGATGTAGACCCTGTGTGACATATCCTTGCTTTGACCTTAGCTACCACCTTCTTTGGATATTCAGATTACTTTTGCACACATTGCTGCATATGTTAATGATAAAAAATCCTAGATATAGAGAAGACATAAGACTTTGCCACACCTCAAAATGAATCTGAGTCCATTATGTCAATGAAACTGATAAAATCCTCATCTTTCTGAAAATAACCCAAAGTCTGTGACACCATAAAAAAATTATTTGCACAGAGTGTCTTGTATTGTTTAAGCTAAGTGACAGTTTATATTTCACCACAAGAAAATTTGAGTCTGTTTTTGAAGGGTAATTAAATAGTTTTGAAAAGACACTGAGTATTCTACAATAATTGTCCATGATCCATGCAAATTTAACCAAAAAATATTATGGCTGGTTTGGTGGTTTGAATAAGAATATACCCTTATAGATTCATAAAGTTAAAGGCTTAGTTATCAGGAAGTGACACTACTTAGAAGAATTAGAATGTATGGCCTTGTTGGGATAGGTATAGACATGTTGGAGGAATTGTGTCACTGGACATTGGGCTTTGAGGTTTCAGAAGTTCAAGCAATGCCCAGTGTCTCCTCCTATTCCTGCTGTCTGTGGATCTAAGATGTAGAATTCTCAGCTGCTTCCCCAACACATTGTCTGCCTGTGTGTCACCATGGTTCCTGCAGTGGTGGTAATAAACTAAATCATTAAAACTATAAGCCAACCCCAACTAAATGTTTTCTTTCATATGAGTTGTCAATGGCACGATGTCTCTTCACATCAATGTAACACTGTCTAAGACAATTTTATAAAGTGTTCCCCAAAGGCTCCTGTGTTTGAATACTATGTCCCCAGCAGGGAGTGCTATTGGAAGATACTGTGGAACTTTGGGAAAGTAGAGCCTACTTGGCTGACCTGGCCACTAGACTATCCTTACATGTTACAGCCTGATTCTGCTTCCTGATAGGTATGAACATACCCAGCTCCTGCAGCCACAGACTGAGCTATACCACTGTGTCACACTGGCTCTGATAGACTGCATGTCCTGAAGCCGTGGATCCAAATAAATACTTCCTCTCTTAAGTTTTTTTTCTCCAAGGTTTTGTTTCAACAATAAAGGACATGACTCATACAAAGAACTAGAGAGAAAGAGGGAGGGTTTGAGGAAATTAAAGGTTTCTGTGCAAGTAGAGATTCATTTTTAGGCAAAGAATGCCCTTTTTTCCCTTTCTTTGCATGTTTTGAAAAAATAGTACAATCCCACAAATCCATGTCTAATATGACAACAGGGACTAATTAAGCATATAAACCCAGAACTCATTAAATGGATTGAAAGGGTATGGACTCCTGTGTATTACTAAACAAAGGAAAGGCAAGCATGAAACAAGTCTCTCACATCCTATTTGAAATGATTTATTTATTAAAGGCTTCTAGATATGGATTAACCTTCTCTGATTTTTTTTCTTATTTCTGACTTGAATCTAAAAGTGCTTTGATTAATGGATCAAAAGCCCCACAATTCTGGGGAGTTTTGTGTCTGTGTCCATGTACCAAGCCATCATGTTGCTATTGTTCCTAATATTTTATTACTCCTTAAGTAATACTCCTTACAAAATTACAACAAAACCACGGGTATGGTTCTGAACACAATAAGCTGTGCTTCACTGTTTCCTGTACTCAGGAAAAATGCTATAGAGAAAAATATGAGCAAAAGTCATAAGCCAGTTCTTTCAGCACTATTAAGACAAGAGACTGAGTCTGTCCATGCTGGCAAAGTGCCCTTGGGCTCCCTGAAGTGGCAGTTGGTTCATAAATAAAAACAACGGGCAAAGAAATGTTTAATTTTCTGTTTGACGACTTTCCCATTTACAACCACGCATGCTCCATTCATTTTCTTGGGTCTGTTTTGTGTGGGATCCTTCTCCTAAACATTGATATGCATCCACCTCCAGCTTTAGAACTTTTACCATTTGATGATTCTTTCCTAAATCTTTGCATGAACACGTCATTTTCCCTAGGTATGTTTTTAAAATTCTACCTATCCTGTCAATGTAAACCACAGCAGACCATAAAGAAGCATGCTTTTCTGAGCTGCTTTGTATATAAAATGCCAATGGGTGCTAGAATCCTGACTGCAATTGCTAAGTAATGCCATTTTTTCTCTGTCCGTAGTATCCAGAGATCTTTTTCTTTTCATTCATGACTTTATGAAGATAAACTGTAATGTTAATGTGTATTCATAAGCTCAAGTTATATTAAACACTGACTATATACGAAGTACTATTGAAAAAGTGGCTGAAGACAGAGACTCTGCCTTGAAAGAATTCAGGCTACTGAAACTATAACGACTAAGGATTATAGTACAGTGTATTAGAAAAGAACATTCTGAAACCAGATTCCAGAAATAATTTACTATGCCCTGTGTGCTGAGGCCATAGTTCAGCATCTAGACATTTGTCATGGGTAAACTATTGAAAAGAAAGACCTGAATTCAGGAGTGTCTCCTGGCTGAAACGGCTGCCCATATTTGGTGGACTATCTCATTTTGCTGCTGTATTTCTCTCACCATATGCCAGGTTTTGTAAGAGTATCATGTTCTTCTACTAAGATCATTGGAATTGCAGATGATATATCTTATTCTTCATCAAAAATTTCAAGAGTTTGAGTGTAAAATAAAAATACTTGTGGCCATTGTATCAACAGCCTAAGTCTATCTCTGCATGAATTAGCTCTGTGACAGACTATGGTACCATTCCACATGGGACTTTCTGTTTCTTTAAAATTTTTAAATTCTTTGAGAATTTTATACATTGTCTTTTGATCATAGTCACTGCACAAACTCCTACCAGATCCACTCCCCATTCCTACCCACCCAACATTGTGTCCTTTTAAACACTTTGTAGCTAATTTGTGATGTCTATATTTTTTGAATGTGTTACTTTCCACTGGAACATGGTCAATTTCCCAGGGTTTCTATTCTTTATGAAAACTTACTTTCCCTTTCAGAAACTATCAAATGCCAGTGACTCCTGAGCTTGAGGTTAGGGGGTCTTCAAGCCTGCCTTCCCATTCAATGCTGAGATTGGATCTATATTGAGCTTGCATGAGTCCTGTAAATGATTTCTTTGAAAAAAAAACCCACATAATCTGGGAAACTGTACTTAAATAAAATATGAATAGGCCTGGAAAAGACTGAAGCTGCATTTTTACCTCATGAGGACATCTTTTACATGGTCAACCGAAACTTTGAAATCTTAACAACTTGCCTTGGAGTTCTTTACAAAATTATTGTAGGATGCATCGTCCTATGGATTGTGAAACCTGCTATGCCTAGAACAAAGAAATGCAAGTGACAATATCACTGGCTGCAATCACAAGACATTAACTCTATTTCTATGAGTCAAGTTTGAGATAAACTATACAGGAACATACAAATTAATATTCTGAAGTTTCCAAAACCATAATATTGTCATGTTTTACTTCCTTTTTATTGAAAATTGTTTCTTATAGTACATTTTCTTAGACAAGAAGAAAAATCCCTTTTAAAATTTGATTTAATGACTCAAGTGGATAGCTATATGAAATTTTATTATACCAGAACTATTATTCTCTCCATTTGGCATTTACATTGACCTCCTATTTGATCAAGGTAATAATTTTTATATTCTATCATAAGAAAAAAATCTTTAAAATTTCACTGCAAGGCTTAGAAGACATGTCCAGTATTTTGTTGGATCAATCTATTTGAAATATCTGTCTAGCCAATTTCCTAGTAAGGTAATAAATTATAAATTTACTTCTGTGATACCCAGTGAAAGAAAAGAGTTGGGACAAAATATAATAAAACCTGTCTACAGTTAGAGCTGAAGTAAGAGCTGAGGAAAAAATAAGTCTAAGTAGATTTTCTCTTCAAAGAAGGAACCAGAACACTGCTAAGTTTGTCACACTGCTTGTGCCAACCTAACCTCAACAGTACCAGTCAGGGAGCTATTCTCTTCACCAGAATATAGACTCTGAGAGAACAGTGAGCTAAAGACAAACTCTCTGGGATCTGGAGATACAATCAAGGTCAATATCGAGTGTATGTAGAGAAATAGACTGAACAGAGCAAACTGTGAAGGAAAATATAGAAATGTGGCCCAGAATTCTTTATCTGAGGCTCTCTGTGGGTTCCCTGGAGATAACTGAGTGGCATCTCCTCCAACACAGCCTGGTAGAACTACAAGAAAGCACAGAGGCACACAGGGAACTCATTTCAGTACCCTAATGGAACCTCATAGAGCAAAACCAAGCACAGGTAAGTGGGATACTCCACAGAGCATCAGTTAGACAAAGCTCTTAGAATATAAAAAATAATTCCCCAATTGCCAGAGCCAAGGTTGTAATTGGTAGGCAGGGGACCTTAGGCAGGGGACCTCAGGCCAAGGAATTTCAGCTCAAAGTTCTAATATGAAATCTTTCTTAACAAGAAGGGTTTACTGATTTACCTTCTTTGAATAACAGAGACTAGCTACATGCTCCTATTGCCCACCACATACAGGAGCTGTTATACAAATAATACTCAGCAACACTTGATATTTGCATATCCAAGCTAATTCTAGTACTGTTCACAATAGTGTAGCAATGGAACTAGCCTAAATATCCACCAAGAAAATGCACAAAGAAAATATATTATATACGATACAAAATGAAATTTATTCATACATAAAAATACTATTATAACATTTTCAGGAAAATTGGTGAAACTGAGGAAAATGGAAATCACTGAGGGCAGCATGCTACATTGAGAAAAATAACATGAAGTAGATCCTGAATTTTAGTGTGTGTGTGTGTGTGTGTGTGTGTGTGTGTCTGTCTGTCTGTCTATCTGTCTGTGTGTCTGTGTGTGGACGCAACAGAGGATAGCTTCAGATCTTCCTCATCCTCCTCTCCTTTTCTTCTTTTCCTCCTCCTCCTTGTCCTTTTCGTCCTCCTCCTTCTACCTCCTCCTCCTTCTTCTTCCTCAGATCCTCCAACTTATGAAGTTGTAGTCCTAATTATATGTGAATCTTCCTGCCTCAATAGATCTGTTTTCCTCACTTCAAATGATTCAATTAAGGAGAAGGAGAAAGAAAAGAGGAGGAGGAAGAGAAAGGAGAAGAAGAAAGCTAAACCTGGAAGAAGAAATATACCCAGCCACTTGTGCTTTAGTTAATTCCAGATAGTTGACAAATAAGAATAGCCATCACAGACTCTACATTCGTATCTGGTACAGCAAGCACTGCAACATGTTTTATTTACCCTAATTAAACAACATGTTATGTCACAATCCTCTATTAAGAAAAAGTGAGATAGTATGGAGTTTCGAAATACCTGAACAATAGGGATTAACTGTGGCATGGGAGCTTTTACTTTCTGTGTTAGGAGAATTCCTACCCCTTCTTTATAAAATGCAAAGCAAACACCATTACTGACTTAACAGGACATCCCCAAATGAAGAGCTAAGTAGAAAAGAAAACAGTTCCAGAAGCTAGACTAGTGGTCCCTGCTATTTTCCTTTGATAAAGTCTAATATAAAGGTAAGTGCAAAAAATATTAAATTAGAAAATAATGACATAGAACAATTACATCAACATACTTAATAAGAACAGTAATTTCCAAATTACCAACTACTCTGTCTTGAATTTTCTTTACAATATTTTCAAAGAAACACTTACTGGACGGAACTGAAACTAGAAAAGGTAACTGCAAACAGAAGATAAGCATAATGTTAAACAACTACACTTTCCAAGATTACTGTGCAGACCCACTGAGATCATGTAGAGGACTTGATGCAGAGACAGACATATCATTGACACTAGAGTAAAGTAGCTATGTATTCCACAGGCAAGAAGATATTCTAATGTGAGTATTCATGTACACTGTAAATATACATGATTAAGTAGCTTGGTAGATTATTCCAAACTCCAATTAACTTTATAGTAGAAAGTCACTTACTTAAATAACTGCAATAACATTATCCATTTTTTTCAAGAATAATTAAAACCAAGGTATATTACCAAAGACTGGGCAAAATGTATGCAAAGTGGTAAATTTGCTTATGCTAACTTTAAAATTGAAAAGCTTGCAGGTATTTTGAGGTAAACTTTGAAGGAAAGCATTAAGGTTACCTTGGCTGGCTTCTCAGCAAAGCCATGTACAAAAATACTGGTCATGAATATTAAGAGGGCTACGATTTTTAAGATAAACCACAACTTACTTATACAGGCCTACCTAATTAAGGTAGAGTTTAAAATATCATAGCTATTCTGGGAGGGATTCACCTTTCTCCTAAAATATTTAATTTTACTTTTAAAGTACTGTTAAAAGCTTTGCTATGACCTCTATACTCATAACTACTGTGCTCTTTGCGTATATCACCTTCACTTCCCACTCCTGCTCCAGTCTCCATCAGCCCACTTATTGTTTGTTTTTAGTAGAGAAAAACAGGGAAAAGTGACTTATTGAATGTGGTCACACTGGTTGGTTGGTTTTGTTTTATTTCTGTAAGTGTGTTTTGTTTTATTCTCAACTCAGCCAAGTTTTATTGAAAACAGAGAGAGAGAGAGAGAGAGAGAGAGAGAGAGAGAGAGAGAGAGAAAGGGGGATTGTTTTTAGAATGACAAAGGGAGGAAAAGCTCAGAATGGTGGTACATTCTTGAAATTAGGCATCCTGGAAAAGGAAGCAAGAGATTCTTGAGTTTGATGGTGGCCTGCCTCCTTCATGAGACCTTGTCTCAATAAATAAATAATAAATAAACAAATAAACATATATATATATACATACACATATACATACATATATATACATACATATACACATACACATATACATATGGCAGTCTAATCCTCTGTGGTGGTTTGAATGAGAATAGTCCCCAAAGGTTCATATATTTCAACACTAAGTTCCTCATTGGTAGAACTGTTTTGGGAAGGAATGGGAAATATGGTCTTTTGAAGGAAATACATCACTGGGAGTGGGCTTTGAGGTTTTTCTCTGCCTCCAACTTGCAGAAAAGGTGTAAGCTCTCAGCTACTGTTCTAATGTTGTGCCTGCCTACTACCATGCTCCCTGTCACAATGATCATACATTCACCCTCTAAAACTGTAATCAAGTCTTTAATTAAAAACATCCTGTTGTAAGTTGCCTCTATTATGGGTCTTTTTACAGCAATAGAACAGTAATATAGCCTCTATTGGATACACTAAGCTTTCATTAATGAATCATCTCCTTTCATCATGTCCATCATCTCTGCCAACGACAAGTCACTGTACCTTAAGCATAATGCTTGCTCTGCCTGCAACACTCGTGGTAAATAGGTTATGGGCAGTCTTTTTTCGTTAGGTACAGTGGACATTTTGTGGGGGTGAGAAAGAAATTAAATAATTAAAACCTGCAGAATCTTTAAAAAGTCATTTCAGAGCTGAGCTCCACTCTTTAAATAGATGTACTCAGCTAGTGCACGGCTAAGGCTGGACCCTATGCACGCCCCAGCCTCGTTCCTTCCTTCCTTCCTTCCTTCCTTCCTTCCTTCCTTCCTTCCTTC
>NW_021604618.1:11590434-11604775 GCF_004785775.1 Grammomys surdaster | reverse complement strand
TTCCTTCCTTCCTTCCTTCCTTCCTTCCTTCCTTCCTTCCTTCCTTCTTTCCTTCCTTCCTTCCTTTCTTCCTTCCTCTCTATAACTGTTCTGAGATTATGACTTTCTAAAACCACTTTATCTGTCACCAGAAAACACTCATGTGTTGATCTGCTCTCTAACATGAAATGGACAGAGACAACTGGTCTGACCTATTGTATGTTCCTAATGAATCTGAACTATATTTGTGATGGTTTGAATAAAAATGGTCATCATAGGCTCTTACAGAATGACACTATTAGAAGGTGTGGTTTGTTGAGTAGGTGTGGCCTTGTTGGAGGTGGTGCAACACTTAGGGGCAGGCTTTTTCCTGCTGGTTAGTAATTTGGATGTAGAATTCTCAGAACCCTCTCTAGTACCATACCTGTCTGCATGCTGTCATGCTTCCCACCATGACAATAGTAGGCTACACTTCTGAACTGTAAGCCAGTCCCAATCAAATATTTTCATTAATAAGTGTTCCCATGCCGATGCTCACTGCTAACCATCAAACTGACCATAGAGTTCCCAGTGGAATTGTTAGAGAGAAGACTGAAGGAGTTGAAGGGGATTGTGGCCCATGGGAAAAGCAACAATGCCAACCAACCAGAGCTCCCTGGGTCTAAACAGCTAGGCTGGGAACACATATGGAGGGACCCATGTCTCTAGCTGTATTTGTAGAGGAGGATGTACTTGTCAGGCATCAGTGGGAGAGGAGGGCCTTGGTCCCTTGAAGGCTGGATGTGCCAGTGAGGGGAAATTTGAGGGAGGTGAGGTGGGAGTGGATGGGTGGGTGGGAGCACAGACTCACAGAAGTAGGAGGAGGGAGGATGGGTTAAAGTGTTTCTGGGGGTGGAGAATGGGGAAAGGGGATAACATCTGAAATGTAGATAAATAAAGTACCCAATAATAAAAAAAGAGAAGTAAAAAAACCAAACAAACAAATAATGGAACTGGCTGTGGCAGTCAAACATTTGAGACTTTTTAGCAGCAATTTAACATTACCTGTATTACAGGGATTCCTTATATTTGTCAAGGACAAGAGACTGTGGAATGGGCCCATGGAACTTTAAAACAATATCTTCATAAAATAAAAAAGGGGGAGATATACCCCTGTACACCACAAATTTATTTAAATCGTATTCTTTTTATTTTTTATTTTAAAGGGATTTTTTTTTATTTTTTTATTTTGTTTTGTTTTTTTTAAATTTGGGTGCCAAGGAACTTTCTGCTGAGTGTCTATGGCGCTCTTCAATTAGATATACTTACACATAGGTGAAAGGGAAGGATTCACTTACTGGAATAAAGCATGATCCTGATCAGATATTAAATTTGGGTAAGCAGACATGTTTATGTTTTTTCTGCAGGAGGCTGAAGGAGCATGGTGGCTGCCAGAGTGATGGGTAAGACATGCTGATGCCAGGAATGATGCTGACCTGTAAGCTTGCTGAGTACCCTGACAATGGGGACTGGGAAGCTGTATTAGACATAAGTTCCCAACCTTCCATGCTTACCTATACCCCTGGTGGGACAAGCTGCCTTGCCTCAAGTTCTTAGACCTTGTAGAACAGAGAATCTAAAAGAGAAGTTATAATGGCTCTTTTATTGTTATTAAATGTGACCAGTTATTCAGACTCAATAATGGACTGGTCTAGAAATCAATCCAATATTGAAAATAAGAGTCTTCATTTGGACTGGTTCTGGTTCTGAACATTTTCAGAGACATATATGAAACTAGATGCAGTTCTCTATGACATTATGTTAGCAAGAGATAAAGTTGGGGCAGGATCTTGATTTCAAACAGATGTTAGCACATGTGTTAAGGCTTTTTTAATTGTCAAGTTAAAATTACTTTTGTTTCTTCTACCATATTTAATATAAGTTGCATTGATTGTACACCTTCTAATTGTATTTGTGTTTTGAAATCCAGCATGTCATTTATGGAAGTCTATCAACCAGCTTTTGTTTGAGAGCCCTGAGTATCACAGAACCTTGGTATTCTTAAAAATAGCTTGCAAGTACTAGAAGAAATGAGTCAGGCTTTAAGCAGAAGAAAGAGGATAGTGGGCATGATTATTGCTGGTATAACAGCATTAATTACATTACTTGCTAGCACCACTGCTTCTGCAATTGCTCTGACATAAGAAGTTAAGACAGCTACTTTTGTTAATCATTTAGCAAAAAATGTTACTAATGTGTTGAATATACCAGAGGATTTAGATAGGCATTTGGAAGAATGGATTAATACTCGTTATCTTATTCAAATTACTGGAAGGAGACTCAGAATTTAAGGGTAAGGAGCCATCTTGAGTGTCATGTCAAACACCATTGGATTCATGTTAATGCTACAATTTACAGTGGTAGTCATTATAATTATGAAGAAGTTTAATGATGTGTGCAGTGTATTTGGCATAATTCTAACATCTCTCGAGATGTTTTAACAATACATAGAGAGCTTATGAATTTCAAGAATGCTGCTTTGCTGAGCATTGATGTAGTAGATACTGCAGATAAAATTGCCCATGGCCTGAGGTCAGTATTTCTACTATGGTCAAGCTTCAAAAATGGCATATATGCTTGATCATGCTAGCCCTTGTTGTCCTGGGAATACTTTTATTCCTGCCCATTGTGTTAAAGCTTTTCTTCAACAACATCAACATGTTGGCAGCCAAAGTACATGGCTTGAACCTGAAAATGTACCCCAGACAGAATTATTAAATTAACAGACTGGCAAACCAAGGATGGGTAAGATTCTGCACAGAGCCTTACCAACCTAAGACATCAGTGCACTGCTTTTGATAATGCATTTTTCATGAAAGATAAGGAAGGTATTCTTGTCAGAATGACCTAAGACAGGCTCAGTCTTCTTAATGAAATAAAAAAAAAAAAAGGGAAAGTCAGAGAGCTTTTGGGGCTGCTTAGCAAAACACTGACATGGGCCAAAGATAAGGAAATAGGCTGCTTGCCAGGAATATGACATTGGCCAAGGACAAGAAAGTAGGATTCAAGCAGGAATCTGACACTAGGCTAGAACAAAGAAGTAATTTTAGGTAGGAATCTAAATCTTAGGCTAGAACAAAGAAGTAATCTCAGGCAGGAATCTAAATTTTAGGCTAAAACAAAGAAGTAGGCTTCAGACATGAAAATAACCTCGGGCTAGGACAGAGAAGTAGGCTCAGATACTTTGGTCATCCTGATAAGCCCTTAGAAACAGTGATCACAGGAGTGTTCATATAATTGGGTTTATTGCCTTGCTTTTTCTTTGACTATTTGTGTTTATTGTCTTTCTTGTTCCTTGACTATTTGGATCTATTGTATTGCTAGACCCTCAACCTAGAACTGACCTTAATACGTGCATGCAATCAAAATGGTATGAAAGCATAAAGGAGGATGGGGGATGGGATAGTTGGTTCTAGGAAGGAGAAATGGGGAAAGAGGATGACATCTGTATTGTAAATAAATAAAATGTCCAATAAAATTTTAAAGAAAGAAAAAATAAGTGTTGCCATGGTTGTATTGTCTCTTTACAGCAATAGAAACATTAACTAAGACAGAAGTCTGCACCAGGGACTAGGGTGTTGCTAGGAAAGATCTGCCCATGTTGTTGTTTGGAAGAATGTGAACTTTGGGACTGTGGATTAGAAAAGCAGTTGAATCCTTGAAGTGGGGCTTAATGAGCCATATTAGTAAGACTATGGAAGACAATAATGCTGAGGGTGATTTGAACTGTGGAAGCCAGCTCAAGAGGTTTCAGAGGAATGTATTGGGCTAGAAATTGTTTTTGTGATATTTTGGTAAGGAATATGGCTGTGTTTTTGCCTTTATTCAAAAAATCTACCTAAGGTTAAATTGAAGAGTTTTGGACTAATTGTGTTGGCAGAGGAACTCTCAAAATAACCTAATATCAATTCTAGTGGTTATGAGTGTTTGTTCTTATGCAGAACTATAATAAAAAGGAGCAAGCTGAGCCAAGAGAATTATAAAATATATAGATTGAGAAGAAAAGGGACACTAGTAAGTGGAATGTAGGTTCAGCCATGGTGTTAAGAACTTTTAATTTCAGAACTCAGGAAACCTAGACACGTGGTCTGTGTATTTGGAATACAGAAAGGCGAGTCTCCCACACACTACAGGTTCTTCTGACAGAAGCATGAATAAACTCCATAGCATCCAGTAAAGGAGTTCATTCTTTTGATCTTTTGATCAAAATAACATCAGAGTTGTAGGTAATTGTGTAGTCATTAATATGGAGGAAAGGGTGAATCTTTTTTGAACCAAAATTACAATAAAATAACATTTATGAAACATCAAAGTCCTTATACAACTTAAATTAAAATCAAAATTATTAAATGAAAAATTTGATGTTGGCATTAGAAATACCCAGTCACTCATCAAATGAATTCAAAATTGGTATACACAGCTAAGCACAATTTGTGTACAGATTTCAAAGTTATGTACCTTGAGTAAGTCGAGACATTGCCCCATCAGCTGGACTGCTCTTAGCCAGTTTATGTCCCAGCATAATAGCATGTCTATCTCTCATCTATTGTAAAAATGGGACAAAAATATTATCATTATGTTCTCTAAAAGTGCTCTTGTGGGTAGGTGTTCAACATGTTAATTTGGGTAAAATGTTTGTAACAGTTCCTGTCATGTACTGATTGCTCAATAATTACTGCCCTTTTTTATCATTAATCTTCCAATGACATTCAACTTCCATAAAAGATAGGGAAAATAAATCAAATAAATTTTTCAAAATGCATAAGAATAGGTCAATGAGCTTCTGACATAGCTGGAAGAATACGCTAAGGAGATAATTATTTTTTAAATTATCATTCTTAATCTTGATAGTAATAATCATGATCACTGCCATTCACCAAATTTGTACCTTGTCATATGATAGCTGCTTAAGGAAATGTACATTTTTGTTAATCCTTCCTGCTAATAACTGTCCAAAGGCAAATACCATTATAGAATCAAGAAACTTGCATCTCAGATGCCTAGAAATCACTAATTTAGAATCAGTAAGATCTGAAGATCAACACTGTGCATGATTGTTATGGAATCTATCTTACTTTTATTTCAACATAGAGAACTTAAACTTATGTAGATGAGTTGCAAGAAAAAGCAATGATAAGACATAAAAGAAAATAAAAGTATCAAATGGGCTTAAGACTGAACACCTAATATAGCTATGAAAAAAACAAAAAACAAAATATATCTCATTCTTCTGATACAGTTACATAAAAGAATAACTGGGATAGTTTTGACATGTATTCTCCTTTCTCAGCTCTTTCATCTAAATCTAAATTATCGACATACCTAGATAAAATTTGAGACCAACAGAATTGAGGGTAAATATAATAAAATGAGAATATGAAAAAATAGAATGAAGATAGATACTTGAGATTTCTCAGAAAAGTAAATGAAGTGACAAATGCAACTAACTGGAAACCAGAACTTTTGGCAGCTTTAAGCAAAGGCTTGACAAATGTTGCTTATAGAGTTGCAGGCTATGTATTGGAAAATCACTCTTCGAATGCCTCACAAGGTAAGACAATGAATAGAAAGTTTAATGGCACATGTTTTTGTGAGGAGGAAAACACTACTAGCTTCACTATGGAGTGAAAATCTACAGAAGAGATTTTCATCACTGGTAGCACAAAGACAATGCCAGGTACCTCTTTCCATCTCCATAAAAATCAGAATCTTAAAGAGTTCTCAATGTTTCTGCATTCTCTGTATCAATGTTAATATGAAAGCTGGACATTCTAGGGTAATCCAGAGGTAGTACCAGAATGCAATGTTGGGCGTGCTCCCCTGAGAAAGGATGCATTCTGTCTTGGAATGACTGCTGAACAGGAATAACCAGTGACAGAAAATGGAGCTTATGATAGATGTGATGCATTTCCCATCAAAGGTCTCTGCTCCTTTCCATAATATAGAGTTATTGTCAGGAAAAAAACAGCAGGGTCAACACTGCACTTTCTACCTGGCTTCACATCCAGTGTGACTGACTATTTGGCTAATATGATACCAGTGCTACTTCCATACATAGTTATTACAAAACAAACAAGCAAACAAAAAACATCATGTGGCCTTTGTTCATATTGTTTGATCCATGAATTATGCCCGTTGACTTCCCTGGAAACCTTAGAAAATAAGTACTAAGAGTGGTATATGTTTTAAGGCTTTGGACTCTGGATGACTGTGAGAAAATAAGCCGCGGTAGTGATGGTATCCTGGAGGCTTTCCACACCAGTGGGTCCCACATACAGGAGAAAGTTCTGGAGTTCTAAAGGCTGGAAGCTTTGGCGAAAGCAGACCGCAAAGACATGAGAATGTCCATAGTTCTAAAAGGGTTTATTCTCATTACAGATGGTAGATGGATCTGGATGTAACCCTCCCCCCCCTGAAACTCAGGGCAGACCTGAGTTAAATAGGGAGGGAGAAAGGGGGAGGGTCTGGGGAAGAATGCTTAATTTGCTCCACCCTCTGGCCTTCATTAGTATGTAAATCTCTAGGGCCTGAGGCCTGTAGTCACACCCTTTACCTGTGCACTTTGGAAGGGGCTGTAATGGCCTACCTGACTGGACAATGTTGATCCATGGAGACTAGACTGCCTGTCAGGACCCTGGGTTCTGGGAACGTGGCCAAACACCTGCCATTTCTCCCTTGGAGTCTTGGGGTTCCAGGCCTATGTCCAGCCATGAACCAAGATACCCTTACGCAGTCTTACAGATGTCTGTCTGGAATAGAATACCAAGCCAGACTCTTCCAATTCTTCTTAACTGAGTTTAGTAAGAGCCTAAATGAGCTTCTATTCTGTTGATCTATTGACAGTTTGGAATCTTGTTTTAAGTGGTACTGTCTTAACTGATGAATAAGGCTTGAAGGAATTTTAGCTCCACCAGAATTCTCATGTTCTTGAACTGGAGTAGTCGAGATGGCAAATTAAGGAGTCATGAATTTTGGCTTGGGCCCAGAGATTAACAAGTAGTTACATAAGTGTATACAGAGAAATTAAGGAGATCAGCACCACTGAAAACAAACAGTAGGAAATGAGATTAACAAGATGAGTACTGTCTGATGCTTAGGATTTTGTCTTAGGTCACTTCTTCTAGAAATAGAATGTAAAACAAAGATTTGAGTAAATATGACATGGCTAGCATTATCCACTGAATAAAAAAAAAAATAAGGTGGAAGTATTATGAGAGAAGAAGCATTGGCTAATCATGGTCATGAGCTCAGCTGAAAGATGGCTTTAGCTATATGCTCCAGGGACCTCTGAAAAACAAACAGTTCCCCAGAGTTGGTTACACTTTGAAACAATGGGAAACCCAAAGTCCATGTTGATTTGTAGGAAAAGGGAATGTTACTTTCTATCTGAGTCAGCTCCTTCATAGCCAAGGCTCATTCTCAGGAGATGAGCTGTTAGCAGCCACCATTAAATAATGTGGTTTCCTGGTAAATAAAAGCTGTAGAAACCCTGAGAGCATCTACCACTTTCAAGTCCTTCCACTGCTCAGCTCCACTTGCTTCTCACATCAGCTTTACTCTGTCCAGATAATATTAGCCCAGGATCATGGTTAGTCACAGTTTTAGAAAAGCCTGTAAAAGGGGGGTTGGCTGCTGCTGTGGTCTCATGAACATACTAGATGCCTACTGGGTTCAATCTCATTTGCTGTAGATTGCCCTCCCATCCCCATCTAGCACTTCCAGGGGATGACTGGCTTGTCTGGCAGAATGATTCACATCATGCATGAGGAAGCTGAGTCTCTGGCTGATGGGATTTATCAGAACATGATTTTTGTGCTTATACATTAGAATTGAAACTACACAGGACTAATAACAGTAAAAATACATATGATACTATGTCTTAATTTTCTCTACACTTACATATTCCCTCTCTGGGTAAGAAAGAAGCTCATGGAGTTTTGAAGCTAAAAATGATACAAAATTAGCAAGGTACTTCTCAAGGTTATAAAAGGTCATTAGAACATTAAACAATGGCTAGGAAAGAGGAGACTCCCAGACAGGCTGAATTAACTGTAAGTCATGCTGTAAAAGCCTGGGGTGCAGCTTTGCTGACTTGTCACCCATGCTGGGATAAGCCTTCTGATGATGCAGCTGCCCTTGAGTCATCCATATTCTTCTAAATAAACCCTCATCCACATGTCTGTAAGTTAGACTTGTATGGAATAGTTCCTTGGGTATATCATCAGTGCACTATCTGGGATAAATACACACTATTTGTTTCTACAGGAAAATTCATGCAAGGAGCTGAGACTATCTCTTTGGGATGACCAGGGTAAAACACTTCTATCATAGCCCCAGTCTTAATATGTTGACCTGCAAACATAGAGTATCTAGCATAACAAGACTGCAGTCATAGCTTCGTATGTATTAAGTAGCAAACCCTTTACTGTAGCCCAGAGAAATACTCTTACTCTCTGGGACCAAGGACTTTTAGACCAGCTATATTTTGTTATTGCCATTTACCAAAAGGGCCAAAGAGTAAATATTTTAAGCTCTTTGATGCTACAAATTATAGTAAATTCCTCTTTAAAATAATCAGTGAAATATAAATGTAAAAACTCATTTTAGTTCATTGAATCATGAAAAGCAGGCTATGAGCAGTAATCTACCCATCTATGGTTTGTTCAGTGATTTTCTGTATTCATAGAATGTAGGCCAAAAGAATGAAAACAGAAATAGCATACATAGGTATTTCTAGTGGTCATGTACAAGTTTACTCCTATGTTTTTGGAACCCTATAATATACTTAAAGTTTCGGTGAGAAGTACCTGCTGATAGCCCTTCATGCAAGTTCTAGCTCACCCAAACTGCCCTCCATCTTATAATCCCATCTTTATAAGCACTGGGGCACATGAGCTGCCAACAACAGAAACTGTACAATGTCAGTTGGCCAATGAGTTGGATAGCCACGTGATTATTTAGTTCCCCATATATAGTGAATATCCTCTGATGGCATTCAAATGCAGAGCAAAGTCTCTCATATTTATTTGCATTCACAACTTATCTCCAATTTCCAAGTAACACATATTACTTACATGAAATAATAGGCTTTCTTATGATACAGATTGGTCCTATTCTAGCAAATAACTATAATGCCTCTGATCCATCAGATCTCTCCTCTTTAAACCTTTTAAGAAGTCTGAGTCAGTAAAGACAAAGTGAGCAAAGTGCAGTCACCAAACTCAAGGACCACAGTGTCCTTTTTTATGTCTTTCCATTTATTGAATAGCTGTATCCTCCTAGTGTCTCTCTTCCCAGTGCATTGTCAGATAAAATTTTTTAAAATGCTAAAATGACTTTTGGAAATATAATAAATAATTCTTAATACAACATATACTTAGCACAGTATATACTACAATCTAACATTTATTAAATACTTGCATTAAAATGTTGCCCATGATAGGCTGGGGAGATAGCACAGTCACTGAAGTGCCTGCCATCTATGCAGAGGATCTGAGTTTAATCTACAAAATCAACAACAACAACCATACTCTCCCACACACACATACACACTTACACACATACACACACATACACACATACACACGCACACACACACACACACATCACACCATACCACACCTAAGAGGCATAATGGTGCATTCCTGAAGAGAAAACAGGATAGCACAGGCAAAGATAGGATGGTGACTGTGGCTTGCTGACCAGCAGGGTAGCTTAATTAGCTAGCCAAGTCTCAATCTTAGCAAAGAAGGTATATTTGAGGAGGACTCAAAATGTAACCATATGGTCTGCAAACACACACACACACACTTCAACAGACTCACATGCACATTAACACATGCACACATATGTGCTTGACCATATCAACTGTTAAGTAGCTGAAGCTTATTTAATAAATCATTTCAAGCTTCTGTTTACTAAGTTTATCAAATCTATATTATATTAGTGCCAATGCTTCTGCTGCTGAGATTTCTGACAAATAATCTTCTGCTTTCTGGTTGTTTCACACTCTCTCAAGCACTAGTGGCTTCCTACACTTCTCATTCCCCTGACTCTATTGTGCCTTGCTATTTTTCACTCACCTACAGAAGAAAATTCAACTGCCTGATTACTGTGCCCAAAAATCACACTTCTCTGAAAATTTTCTTTCTTCTCTCTATTAAATGTCATTGCTTTATCAGTTTTATTCTCGAGTAGTATTTACCTATAAGGTAATGTACATGTCAAGCAGCTTTTTAATTCTCATGATTTGTTTGTGTATTGTTATATTTTGAATTAAAAGGGTAAAATAATTCCCACTTCAATTGGGTTCTATCATAATGTGCCAACAAGTGGAGTAGTAAGGAGGCATGAAACAGCTCATCCAAAAACAAACAGCAAAAGTATCAAAATTAAGCTTTACTATAAAAGCTGTATTACTTAAAACCTTCCTATATTCTTTCCTCTTGAGACCAGATTTGGCCTTCTACATTGTAAGGTCTCTATTTCATTAAGCATGAACTTCTCACAAATTCTAGAAAAGTTGCGGCCCCATGGGAAGAACAAAAATATCAACCAACCAGAGCTCCCTGGTCTAAAACTCCAGCCTGGGAACATGCATGGAGGGACCCATGGCTCTAGCTATATGTGCAGTGAAAGATGGCCTTGTCAGGCATTGGTGGGAGTGGAGATCTTTGGACCCATGAAGGTGGGATGCCCCAGTGTAGGAGTATTTGAAGGCAAGGAGGGGGTAATGGGTGGATGGGTGGGGGCACACCCTCATAGAAGCCGTGGGGGGGGGGACAGGATAGGGAGTTCCTGGGGACAGGGATTGGAGAAAGGGGATAACATCTGAAATGTAAATAAGTAGAATATCCAATTTTAAAAAAGCAAAAAAAAAGAAAGAAAGAAAGAAAGAAAGAAAGAAAGAAAGAAGGAAGGAAGGAAGGAAGGAAGGAAGGAAGGAAAAAAAGAAAGAAAGAAAGAAAGAAAGAAAGAAAGAAAGAAAGAAAGAAAGAAAGAAAGAAAGAAAGAAAGTACTTTGGAGAAGTCTATCCAGCAACAGCTCATCCTCAGTGTCATATTCATAAATAAATGAATCTGGACTGATTATGTAAGAAGCAATATGTATATACTGCAAAGATGAGGCACGAAATTTGTGGTTCACTATTGCCCAATTGGATAAAAATGGGTGCCTCCCTCACAGATTACGGACTTTACTTTCTTTCCTAGCATCATTTCTATTGCTGTTAGAAGACAAAAGCTACTTGGGGAGAAGAATTTATTGTAGTTCACAATCCCAACTTATATCCCATTATTGTGAAGAAGTCAAGATAGTAGAAACTTGAAGCAACTAGTTCCATCACACCCTCAGCCAAGGGCAGAGAGAATAATTAGATGAATGCTTAATACTTAGTTTGTTTCCACTACTCTTTATACAGACCAGGGCCCCAAATCAGTAAATGGTGCTGTTCACTTTCAGGGTGAGTCTATACACATCAATTAAGATACACCACCCAATCACAGAGATGGCCACAATTCAACTTAATATAAACAATTCCTCATTAATGCTCTCTTACCAGAAAATTTTGGATCATATCAATTTGAAGAATAAAACTAAGCATCACACATTCTTTAATATTTATCAGGTCTGCTAGAGATCAAGAATGAGGGGATTTAATAAAACAGAACTTAAACTATTTAAATGCTGAAATGATTGTAGATGGACAGAAATATCTAACATCAAAGTGTTAAAATTTCTCAGCCCCTTTTCTTTGGCAGTGATGCCTTGATAAATTTGGTCACAACCAAAATCTTTACCATAAATCTGCTGGTATGCTATTTAAAAAAAAAACTATTCTATTACTTTAAAAAGCTGTTCTATCTCCTTTCCAACTCTTATTTCACCATAATCCATTCCAACCCCCAAACACTAGGTAGGAGAGAAAGTTTAGAGTGGAAAGGGGGACAAACCTAAAAATATCTTTTTAGACACTACAATAGTTTCTTAAATCCTAAGTCACTTAAGCTTTTATATCTTTAATATTTAATAAAGAAAACTGTAAGACTATAACTATCTAGTCTTCAACCTCACCAGATACCTGAATAGGATATTACCTGAGTAAACAGGAAAAACACTGCAAGCAGCTTTCAAAAACATAGAAATGACGGAGAAGCCTGGATGCAAAGACAGTCACCCAAAATTCCTCTGTTTCACTGGGGCATACAATCTTTGGCATACAGGTTCATAATAACTTGACAGTCTTATCTGTGAAGCAGGATTTTTAAAGGAAAGGCCTCCCTTGTCTCTGCAAAGTGTCTTGCTTATCCACAGTTAAGACAGCCTGCTGTCAGCAGTAGAGGCAAGGATTTTTTTTTTTTTTTTTTTTTTTTTTTTTGCCTAATGGTGGCTTATTGCCTTTTTGCCTAGATGTCATATTCAATTTCTTAGGTTCAAAACACATCATTTCCTTGGCATAAAACTTCACTGAAAATTGGGGAAAAAATGAGCTAGAGATAGATTTTGTGGAAAAATGTTCCCTAGGAAGCACACCTACATCGTTTACTATTTTCCATACATCCAAATCATATACATTACTGATTTTTGCGTAGATTTGATCTAGCCCTATCCTACATATAGTCTGACACAATATCTTGTAAAGTCCATAGGCTCAAGAAATACTTAAAGGAAATGAGTAAAAGTCAGTAAACATATAAGCGACAGATAAATCAGAGACCCATTTTTTTCTCAGAGACTTTCTCCACAGGGACACATGTGACATTTCAAATACTGAAGCATACCCTTTATACACTTCTTTTTAGGCAAAGCCACATGGTCGCTTACTGTGCTCCAAAAGATAGAAGTCCCATCCTATCGCTTATTGTATCACTTCCTGTACATATAAGTAACAACTGTAAAGCATACTCACTGCTCCATGGTCTGCACAAATGCAACAATAATTTCTACTTGATTATAAAAATAATCAATATCTCAAAACAAAACATATAATTAGCTTTCAAATATTAAAATATAATTGTAATAATATAATTAAAGTATAACTAAATGCATGTAATCATTCTCTCTGGGTATCCACTGATACATTTCCCTTTTCAAAGTTACATACAGAATTAAATGTTGTAACAAAGACTTACTGTGTTCAGTCTGTGTTAAGTCTCTCTCTCTCTCTCTCTCTCTCTCTCTCTCTCTCTCTCTCTCTCTGTGTGTGTGTGTGTGTGTGTGTGTGTGTGTGTGTGTGTGTAAAAAGACACATTCTAGTATACTCCAGTTCAAATAAAACAGATTTGTCCAAGTAAGGTTCATTTCTGTTTAGTTGACTTCTGTCTCTTCTGTACCTAATAAATATTTTCTATAAGTTTTTTTCCATTCACCAGGATCTTTAGGTCACATTCTCTCTACATACTAACTACCATATTTTATTTTTATAAATAGTTATCATCTATTTTATACCATGCACTATACTTGGTTTTTGTGAGAGAAAAAAATGTTTTCAAGAACGAAGCATGTATACAATTAGTAATAAAAGAGTAACAAAAGGACCTCTGAGGCAGATAGGATATATCTCTGCCTTGGTATCTATGGTGTTGATATTATCAAAGTCTTTAGATCTAGGATCATCTGGAGATCTCTGGGCTTGCCTAGAGGAAGCCATTAGATTGAGGTAATAGAAGTAGTAAAACAAACCTAAATGTAGGTAGAACCAGACTGTGAACTGCGACTTAAGACTAAAGGAAAAGGAGTCCTAGCGTTCATGTAACTGGCTGCAATGTCAGCAGCTCCCTCAAGCTCTTGCCAAAAAGCAAGGTGTCTTCAACTGTGAACCAAACTGGACACTTACGTTGTTTGGCCAAATATTTTTGTCATAGCAGTCAAACAAAAATAATTCATACAGAAAATGTTATCAAGCATCAGGGCTGTTGCTAGGATAAACCTTGACTATGTGGTTCTTGGACTTATGAAACTGGGTTAAGCGAAATAAATGTGAAATATTTTTGAAACTGTGAACTACAAAAGCCTTAGAATTGTGCATTAAAAGCTTAATGGGTCATTCTGGTGGCAATTTACAAAACAAAAAAAATGCTGTGAGAAATATGGAGTGGAGGCCTAGCTCGTGAAGTTCCTGAAGGGAGCAACAATCATATTGATAATCTAGAAACCATTCAAGGGATAGTCTGTGAAAGAAGCCATTTGCATTTTATATGTGCACTGAGAACTTAATTGAAGGTTATCACATAAAGTAATGGACAAATTTGTTTCATGGAAGAAATTTCACAAGAATGTATCAAGCCTGTGACATGGGTACCACTGACAGCTCTTTGTTTAAAT
>NW_021604618.1:11584239-11590034 GCF_004785775.1 Grammomys surdaster | reverse complement strand
AGAGAACCAAAAAGATAAATGTAAATTTTGGCAAGGAATATATTGCGTTGGCAAGAAGGTTGCATTAAAAAAGCAGCTGTAATTATTTTTTATTGCTAAAGATATTAACTCTACTAAATAGAAATATCTAGCTTCATGCTAGGAGTTGGGCAATACGAAGGAAACATTCTTCAGTGGTAAGAACTACCCATTAAAGGCTCTATTCTGAACATATAAGTTCATTTGAACGAAGTTCAAACTAAGAATGCCAGTAAGGGGACTCCCTGTTTCAAACAAACAAACAAACAAACAAAAAATAAGGAAATGTTTCCTCAGGGTTTACCTGGAAAGCATACTAAATATAATATAAGCATGATACAAGACAGACAGACTACATCTTGTGTTTTCTGCAAAATTGAATAGCATCTTAAGTTTGGCAATAATGTTATATACTGATATACGGAAGAGTGAGGAACAATGAGAGGTTGTGCCAAGATTTCAAAAGGTTGAGAATAGGCAAGGAAATATGCAGCAGGCTTGGAATCCCTCCATAGAATCCACAATGGCAACCAGCACAAAGCTAAGGTGGTGAAGTTTAAGGTGCAATAACTACTGTAGGATGTTGGAAATGCAGTAAGTGATGGATGCCTGCTCAGAATGAATAATGCACACCTTGCCCAAGAGAAAGGCTGTATGAGACACAGGACTGCTGGAGAAAAGGGACAGCAAGACTTCCAGAGCCCAGATGATTCCATCAGGAGTACATGATGCACAAAAAGGAACTGTCATGTTGATATGTGCTGAGCTGATTTGTGTTCTCAGTTTTGAGGTTTCTTTCCTATAAAACCACTTCTCCCTGTTGGAACTAAAAGATTTATTTTGTGTCATTGTATAATTGAAGTATATAAGTAGATTTTTTGTCTTGTTTATTTTTAAGTAAATGCTAACATTTGAAGAATTGCCTTGAGTCTCTGAAGAAACTTATACTTGGGACTTTTAGGTGTTAGAACTATCAGAGACTGGAACTTTTGAAGTTAGACTGAGAGGACGTTTTTACTATAACATAGCAATAAGAACACATGGGTTTAGGGTGAGAGGTGGTTATAAGCCATATGTTTCAAAACCAACTTCATACAAGTTAGACTACTGATTGTTAATACTCATTGTTAACTTGACAGGTTCTAGAATCTCTTAGAGTAAGTTTGTGAGGGAGTCTCTGGGAGTCTCTAGATTGAGCTAAGTAGAAAGACTTATACTAAATGTGGGTTACACAATCTCATGGGCAGTGATCACCAGCTAAATAAAAAGAAGGTAGGCTGAGTACTGTCTTCTTCCCGACTGTGGATACAATGTGATCAACTGCCTCAAATGCCTGTGGCCCAGACTCTCTTATGATGGGTTGTATACTTAAGCTATGTGTCAAATGATTCTTTCCATCTGTAAGTTGTTTTAACTCAAGTATTTAGTCATGACAACAAAAAAGGAAGTGATACAGTGTCACAGAGGCTACAAGTGTTTGTGCATATGGCATAAATATTAATAGGAATTGTGTTTATAGATATACGTATATAGATTTAATGATTTTTTTAAAATGTGGTATGACAATGTTCCTTCCAACAGAGGTCACCTAACAAATCTCCTAATACCAAACATAAGAAGCCCTGTTTGTAACGGTTGGTCAGGACTATCTAAGAGACTCCCAAAACATACAGCCTACTGTTTGTACTTGATTGGCCACAGAGGTTGAAGATGAATGTTGATGGCTGAGTACACTATGTACTTCAGAAACAGGGCTCAGAGATCTCAGAGCTGGAATTGATCTGAATGTCTCCTCCCTGAGAACTAGCTTTCATGATACAAGAACATACCATGCAAGTTTCTAAGGGAAGAAATGAAACAGTAGTCCTACTGTGGAGGGCTCTTGGGGCTGCTTCTAGGAAATAGGCAAGAATTTTTGACATTGGGCTAGGACAAGAAAATAACTTCAACAAAATTACAGGGAAGGAATGTATTCCTTTCATCTTGATCATCTTGATAAGTCCCTAGAAACAGTGACCTTGGTGCCTTTGTTTATGCTTTACTTGTTCCTTGACTACTTTTTTATGTCTTGTTTGTTTCCTGACTACTTTGTTTATGCCTTAGAAGTGACCCTATTCTTTGCCTATAAAGCACAAGATAATCACCATGGCACAGTAGGCTGAAAGGTGGCATAGTGGCCATAGTGACATGCATACCATAGCAGAAACCAGTATCTCTCTTATCAGATTTATGACCATCGAAAAAAGAAAGAAACAATGCCTAGTAGTGGAAAACTAACTTTTCAGTGCTAGTAAAACCACAGCTATTGGAGGAGTATCTATAATCACTACATTACTAAGTCAGCATAATGCTTAACAACAATATCTAAATATTGATGCTTATACCCACAGAAAAGTCTTCTTCTCTCACCAAGGAAGACTCTCTTTGTGACAGAAAGACACCATTATAGGAAACCAATCAAAATTCAGAATTGGGAAACCCAATTCCAATGGATACATCTGCAAAGCACTCTGCACACTCAGGGAACATTGCATAAGAAGGGCAGAAAATTAAAAAGGAACTAGAGCATCAGAGAGTATGCTGTGAGATGGTATCTTCTAGTAATGTCAGAAGCTATATCCATGCCATCAACTCTCACCAATATGACTTACCAAAAGTGAGTTGAATAAGGATGATGTCAATGGACATGCCAAAGTGAACAAAGAAAATTCATGAGGCTTCAACCCTATACAAAGAACTATAGTCCTGGTATTCTTCTCCAGGAGAGGGAAGTACACACCAATTGCTTGTCCAATGCCAAATGGTCATCTCTAAAAACATATATACAAGTAATATTATACAGACTTGACAGTTATATTCAGGAATGTGTGTGTGTGCGCACGCACACATGAGTGCATGTACATGTGTGCATATATATAAAATATACGAGAATATATTTTCCTGTGTATAAACAGATAATAAATAAATGGAATATGTGTTTAGGAGTATATATTATGTATGTATTATATACAATTAAATTATGTATAATACACATTCCTAAATATGCATGTATATAAATGCATGCAATAACAATGAAAAAGAGGCAATGAATTTGAAAAAGAGTGAGTAGCATATTAGAAAGATTGGAAGAGGGGAAAGGGAAGGAAGGGATAAATATTATAAGTAGATTAAAATCTCAACAAGTTAAGAAATGGAAATATATTTTTCATGAGAGGAGAGACCCTTGGTCCTGTGAAGTCTTGATGCCCCAGTGTAGGGGAATTTGAGTGTGGGGAGATGGGAGTGGGTGGCTGGGTGGGAGAACACCCTCATAGAAGCCGGGGAGGGGAGATGGGATAGAGGGTTTGGGGAACACCAGGAAAGAAGACAACATTTGAAATTTAAATAAAGAAAATATCCAATTGAAAAAAAGAAAAAATATTTTCCTAGTAGGTAATACAATAGCCATTAGGAAAATAAGATATTAGGGGGTGGAGAATAAAAGATGGACCAGGATTATTCAGAAAGTAAATGGGCATGTCATTGTGATGTGGTGTACGTGAAAACAAGAAGAATGTACAGTTAGGGCATGGTGGACTCAGAGGCTATAACATGATTATTATAGGCTTGTGATTCAACTTTCATTGGGATTATAGGCATAAATAAACCAAAAATCAGTAGTAGACACAATCAGAGGCTTAATGTTGTCTTAAGGAAATTAAATTTGTCTTTATCTTGTAAGATGTATAATTAATTTGTATTAAATATTAAACGACAAAGTTCTTGGACACAAATTCTTCTATAACAGGCATTTTTTTAATTAGGGTTGTTATTACTGTGATGAAATGCCATGATACAAATCAACTTAGGTGCAAAGAGATTATTCCACTTACACTTCCATGCCACAGTTCATCATGGAAGAAGTCAAGGTAGGAACCCAAGAAAACCAAGAATCTGTAGGCAAGAGCTGAGAAAGCATGAAAGTGATATTTACTGGCTTGACCATGTCACCTGCTTAGTCTGCTTTCTTATATATCCCAGGAACACCAGCCTATGAGTATCATCACCCATAATGGGCTGGCTTCTCTCACATCAATCACTGATTAAGAAAATGCCTAGGAGATTGCATGAAGCCTGTTATTACCAATATGTTTGCTGAGATGAATGTTATCTATGTAAGGTAGTTGCTTTTGTTACTGTAGTGGTAGTGTTTATTTTCTATGTACTCAGTATATACAACACTGTAACAATAAATTAAATCATGACCAACATCATTAGCATTACATTACCATCATATTCACTGTCAACATGACTACTATCATCACATCCGCTGCCACCACCACCACCACCACAACCACCACCACCACCACCACCATCATCATCCTGGCATTGTCTGAGCTCTTATGTGTCCTAATTCTGAAAATTTTTAAAAATGTCACAATATTCTTTTAAGTTTAGTGCTATATTTTACACATTATTGAACACAGACCTATGGAAAATTAGACAGTATCTTCTATTCTATGTAGTTAGTAAAGACAGAGTACCCAAGATTCTTAAGTAATCCTGACATTAAGCTTTAATATTCAGACACCCTTGTTTCTCTTGATAAGTATCTATTTATTTTATCTTCCTTTGACAGTTCATTCAATGTGATGTTACAGTGGCACAGTGTCCTTTGGAGAACGGTGTGAGAAGTTGTGCAAGGTGTGAGATCATCGTAGCTTCTGGGACAGATGTGAATCTCATCAATAGATCAAATAGTGACTAACCACATATAACCTGGAAACCCAAAAAGTATTCAAGGCTAAAAGTACTTTTCCAACTATGATAATTGTTTTTTATCTTTATCTTCCCTGAAATTGACAGGTATCATTAAAACCTCCTCCATAAAACTTTTTAGCAGTTAACAAAATCCGAGTCTCTATTGGGAAAAGTGAAAGCACAGTTTTTATATGTATAAACTGAATTTTGAGAGGTACAGCGTTGGAGGTTGTCATGGCAACTTTTCTCTCTCCTTCCCACTGTTTTTGGCATTTTTTATTATTAAAGAAAACAAAATATATATATATAAGCTGTCATTAACACCACTTCCAGTGGACTGAGACCACTTTTCCAAATATCTTATAATCCAAGGCACACACCAATAATACACTAAACTGGGAAGAAAAGGCATTTCAGTTTCTCCACTTTAAAAACAGAAGACTGAGTTCAGCCACTTGCTCATTTACTACATACAGTCTTGGACTTCCTCACCAAAAGTATTCAAATCTAGGACCTTGTGAATATACATTTGAAAAAGAACCCTCCCTTTTGTGCTTAAGGGAATTTTATCATGGAGGAGATAAGATAAAATGAACATTTTAACAAAATATAAAAGAGAAACTCAAATGCTGTTGGTTCATAGAAGAATGGTATTTCATCAGGTAGCACTCACGGACAAGGCTTGTTGGAAGAAACACTTAGTAAAAATCTAACCAGGAACTGACAGCTGGGAAGCTAGGTTTGATCATCTCAGGTCTTCCTCCCTGCCTGAAGACCCAAGGTTGTGCTTACCCAAGGCATACTTGTGGCTTGTAGAGTTATACACGTGAACAATCTGGCTGATAACTGTGAAAGCATGGTGATACATAAAAAGGTAATGTGAGAATTTGTGAGGATAAAGAGATAGAAAATCAGGAAGTCAAGGGAGTCAGCTGGTGTGTGATTAATTACTCTTTATTCTCCATATATTGAAGCTCTCTCTCTCTTCCCCTCTCTCTCTCTCTCTCTCTCTCTCTCTCTCTCTCTCTCTCTCTCTC
>NW_021604618.1:11568294-11584229 GCF_004785775.1 Grammomys surdaster | reverse complement strand
TCTCTCTCTCTCTCTCTCTCTCTCTCTCTCTCTCTCTCTCTCTCTCTTTCTCACACACACACACGCATCTTATAGCAAACCTAAAATAATTTCTGTGCAAGACTAAAATTAAATGTTTTCTAAAATAAGACAAAATATCTCTAGTTAAGGTGCTATATGGTTGTTTTTTAATAAACAAAGATCAAGAAAAATCATTTGTACATACAAACTAGATGAAGAATTTTCTCATTATTTACTTTGACTTTTTTCAGGGGTAGCAGTTGAAAACCAGACTTCAAAGTTGTTGTGCTTAAAATACTCTCTCCACACCTTAGGTGAAAATTTTAAAAAGAAAAACTGCTCTTGAACCCATGAATTCATGTCAGTTAGCAGGAACAGAAAATGTTGCACCTCATAAGAAAATCACATCATGGACATCCAGCTAAAATGGGGCAGACCCTAATATTATCAAAGTAACTCAAAAGTGTCCTGACTCCAGATATTTTTAAAAGGTCATTCAACGAACTCCTGGAAAGTCTCCAGGCTTCTACTTGAAAACTTAAAGTTGTCAATACATTCTAGCCTAGATTCTCTCACAGTGAAGTATTTTCACAACAGAGAAGAATTACATTTTTTCAAGGTCAGATGGTTATTTGAACACATAATTGCAGCTCTCCATTTCATATGGCAATGCTGGAAATTTCCCTTTTTCCCACTGGATACAATCATTTCAGCATGGTCATAGGCCTTGTAGCCCATGCTGGTCAGGAGTTATATCTAGCAGCTGTTTCAGTCCCCAGTTAATTAAAAATAGGAAAGCAAATTAATTATTACTAAATATATGCAGTTGGCTGATAGCTAATTTTTAGAAGAACAGAATCATAAGGGATATAAAAATATAAGCAAATTATCCTAGCAGATCAAAAATCTGAGGTACAGAAAATTTTTGATTTGACAGTTCAGCTATTAGCTTTGCTACCATAATAAGAATAATTTATCTTTCATAAGCATTAAAAGCAAAGAATAAGATGGATATGTTTTGATATGTAAGTACTAGGGGAAAAACTAAGGCATGGCTTGGTACAAAGACGCTAGAGTCCATTAAGGCTAGAAACACTTAGAACTGACCTGGCCAATCTTGTTCTTGGCCAGGCTTGCTACACTGCAACTATCTACATATCATTTAAACAGCGTCATAGTGAGCATAATGGTTAGTTGAACAGCTATGAATGGGAAGTGAGAGATTCTGGACTCTTTCTGCCATGATGACTTTTTTCGTGGCTTCATGTAAGGTATAATGATTTTGCAAATCTAACTAGAAAGTACTGGAGTTAGAGTTAGGAACAAATAGATTCCAGTAACAGCTGATTTACCCAGAAGAAATCATTAAGCCTCCAACTCTGCTTTGTTGAAACAGGAACAATGCATCTTGTGTCCTAGGCAGAGAAGGCAGTGGAAAATTTATATACACCTATTAAGAGTTCAGAGGAAGATATTTAGATTCTTCCTAGACTCAAAAGCTGATGGCCTTTTTCTTTTCTTTTTTTTTTTCTTCTCTTTTGCCTTTGGGCATTCATCTTAATTGACATTTCTACAGCTTTCCTAATATCAGGAGACACACTATGTCTAGACATCTTCAGGGCAATTTTATGCTGCTTTTACAGAGCAATTATTAAGGATAATTCATTGTGTATATATGTCACCTTTCAACCGTGACATCAAAAATGACAGTAGCTTTCTTAAATTCATATTAGCATTTTTTTCCAAGGGCTCTAATCCCTCTTAGCTCATTGTGACCTATTATTATCCCAAAAGAGACCTGTACTCAAGTCTTCAATTCTCATTACAGACAGAGAAACTGAGAGTTACAAATGAGTAATTGGTCTCCAGAGAAAAGAGAGATTAGAAAAGAGAATCTCAGCACTCTGTCCCATAGGAATAACTTCCATGGTGAAATTCAATGAGAGACACAGAAATGAGCACCTGAAATACAATTGGTCCTTTCTCAGCTCATTAAGGAATTTTATATATACCTTAGATATAAACAGAGTCTAATAATAGAAATTCAGCTAATAGTTATTGAGCAGACACATCATGTCAAGCACATTTACCTCTCACAGCAATCTTCATATACCAAGATTGAGTAATTTTACTGTAGTTACAGAATCCTTAGTTTAAAGGATAAAAGAAGTCAACATACCCTAAAGACACTTACATATCACATTATAATTCTTCATGTACAAAAGAAATGAAAGTAGAAGAAAAATGTCTAAGGGAACAAAGGGGACAATCTGAAGGGTAGAAAGGCATGAGACAGGAGGTGGGTGAAAATGAGGTAAGAATACGTAAGTGTAATGTACACTTTGATGAGATGGCCTTATGCAAACCAATGTGATAAAAATAAATCAAATTTAACAAAAATAATTTTTAAAGGACACATTTTTATTTAAGTAAGCTAATATAAATAAGAGAGAATAGGGAAACATGGGAAAATAGGGAAACTTCAGTCAAAACTTTAGTTCACATTCTATGTGAGTGGTTCATGGATTGTGTGATATGAGGTGTGATTCAGTCAAAGAACAAATGCAATGTGAGCCATGTTGCTTCCCTGACTGGTTTCATTTCTGGCATCCCGCTGTTTCAAGCCCTCAATATCTCACCTTTCCTGCCTGAACTGCATCATGTCCTACAAGATTTTATTTTCCTGTGTGGGTTAGTGCAGTCTACACCACTCTTAGAGATTCCTCTCTACCTCAGAGCCTCCTCATATTCTGGTTCCTTTTCTGTAACTCATTCTCTACCTTCAAATCCTAAACAATTGTGTCTACAATATGGCAATGGGATTCTCCTTTATGTTTTATCATCCTGGAAGTTTGAGCAGTACACATCTCTCTTCATGCATTTTAAATAAGGACATACGAGTACAGAGAAACATTATGTGACCCAGGATCGAATAGCTAAATGGTGAATAAACTAAAGCCCAAATCTAGATTTGATTCAAAAATTTTGTTGTTTGTCTGTTTTGAATTGTTCTAAACTGCCTTCATAACAGTTCTCATTACTGTGATTAAATGCCTGACTAGCAATTTAAGGAAAGAAGAGGTTGGTTTAACTTGACCTTATAGAACTAAGGGATGTAGTCTGTCATGGCAAGGAAGGCACATCTACAAGAGCAGACAGATAACCTGTCATGATCCATCTACAGTCGGAGGAAGAGAGTGGTAAATGCTTATGCTCACATTGTTTTTGTTTTGTTTTGTTTTTGACTCATTCTCAGACTCTAGCCCATGGTATGATGCTGTCTAAAGCTAAGGTGGATCCTCCCTGCTAAATCAACCTAATCCAGATCTTCAGAGGTGCTCTCAGAAGTTCACCTAATTTAAATAATCACTCAGAAGTATGCACGGAGGTTTGTTTCCTAAGAGATTCTAATTTCTACCAATGCAACAGTATTAAGCATTACAACAACTTAGGTATCAGGGCATCTCATGGTATAAGCTGCTGGCTCTTTTCACGGTACTGGGATAACTTTTCATGTTGCCCAGGAATGCAAAATCTCTGACCACCTAGCTGACCATCTCCCTAATACTAGAGGAAAATCACATGGCATCAACTCAGTTCTGTTCTTCTGGATGTGATTACTTAAAAGGGACTTGATATTATATCAGAATTACTTGGCCAGTCATGGTGGTTAGTATTGACAATTGCAGCACTTGACAGGTTGGTCCAGGAGGAGTACTAGGTAGAAGCCAATCTGAGTTAGATTGGTGTAACCAACTGTTTTCCTTCTGGCCACAAGCTCCCAGAATAACAACTCAATTCCAAATATATTTAGAGATATCTAGAGCATACAGCTAGGCTCATCCCCTGACTAGCTAATGATTTAGAAGAATTCATTTTTACTAATCTATATTATGCCACATAGCTGGTTAGCTCCTCTCAGAGGTGTCATATATCTCTCCTCATCACATACATGATTTCGTGGAACTGACTCTATCAGAGAATTCGTTCTGCCTACTAGATGTCCCACCTTCTCCACCTTCTATTCCTCACCTTCCTATAGATTTTTAAATTAACACGTGATGAATCCATACAATACAGAAGATATTCTCTGTATAGTTTGGTAATCCAGTTTTGTTCCTATGGTAATACCCTAACTCTGAAATTTTAATTGTTTAGGGGAAGCAGATAAGTGGTAAAGCACCTGTCTAGTATTCAACAGGCCATGGGTTTCAGTGCTTCTGCAGGACCCACACAGATAAAAGAATCCAGGCCATTGAGGTTGGATTGTTGTATTATATGAGCTAACTAACTTAAAGAAAAATTTAAAATATGACAAATGCTGTGTCATTTCCTTATTTACTTAATTTAAACATGAAATTTATGGCATCTGTTGCACTTAGGTCTTAGCCTACTACAGCAGATACAAGAAATTTTGATATGTGATTTCATCAATTTATGAGAAATCAAACAAAAATCAAATAGTGAAATGTACCAATACATACTGCAAACTGGATGTGAAAAAAAAAGAACTCAGAGATGGGACAGAGAATCATAAAGTAAAAAGATAGATGCTATAAATGATTTTTCTTGTGGTCTCAGACCTGGAAGAACATGCCAGTTTTTCAACAAGCAAAAGATGAAGGAAAACAGAAAAACTGTTAAAATCAAGAGAGTGGTCAGGATCAACGAGTGTGCTGTGATCAAAGTATAGAAATAAGAAAAGAAGCAGCCTACCTGTGGAGACAGGTAGACAAAGAAGTCATCCACATACCCGTACTGTGGCCTGAGTACTTAACAGTTCAGGCACTAGGGGAAAGGCAAGGACCAAAGCAAAGTTCACAGCATCCTTGCATTCAGTGAGAGTCAAGCAAGCATCTGTAGCTATAGATAGACTTCATGCTGTATAAGTTTTGCAAGACACAGTAAAGGCTTTGGGCTTTAATCTAATTGCATCCAGAATTCGACATTTGTGTTGTCAGCCAGAAACAACCAGAATTATTGTTTCATGATATTGATTAGCATCAATATTAAATATCCTAGATCCTTGAAATCTTGTTAGTACAGTAACAAAAGATTCTCTCCACTGATGAGAGTTTCTAAAATGCCATAATACAAGGCTGTTCTGTTTGCTCTCAGAGCCTATTCCCTCCAGATAATACTCAAGCTGCAACTAAGTGGAATATTAGACAATAATATTCATATGGCTGAAGACATATGTGAAAAGTTAAAGGGAATGAAAAACACAACAGCGATGACCTGTAAATAGTGGACTAATTTCTATTTAGTCACAGTCCAGGCGAATCTTTCCCACTCTAAACATAGACATTTTTAGAAGTGGAAGATAGTTCAGCTATGATCCTTCATCCTGTATTGGCAGTTTTCTTATTCTGTTGGAAAAAGTTGACCACTTTCTTACCTTGTTCAACCTTGGGTAATGTTCTTTTTCTCTTGGAATGGGAGAGACTGAATCATAACTCAACTCCAGGGTTAATTGGAAAACACTGGTACATTATTAAGCTTAACAAAAACAAATTGAAAGCAAGTACTGAAACAAAATTTGCCTACAAACACTTACAGCAGGACTAATTCAGAATAGCCCCAAGTGGAAGCAAGTTAACTGTGTATCAGATAATAAGCAGATTATGTGGGCTATTAAATAAGGAATAAAGTACTAATATATGTTACATGTGATCATATTTTAAATTTCAGAAGCATTAAGCTAAATGAAAGAAAATGTATAAAAAATATGTGTTAATGATTCAATTTGAATGAAATGCTCAGAAAGGCAGCCACATGAAAACAGGATAAGGAGACACCCAATAAAGAGGAAGAAGTTCCTAAATGTTATGGCAGTGGAGAAAGGAAGTAGTTGAGTAGAGAGATTTCTTTTCTGTATCCTGAATACACGTTTACTGCTAAGTAGAGTTGATAGATGTATAGTTTTCTGAGAATACATGTGCCACTGAATTATGTTTATTTAGATTGAAAATCTTATTTTTAATTGGATATATATTTCCGTGTATGAGTATATGCATGTGAAAAGAGGCACTGAGTGCCCTGCAGCCAGAGTAAACAGGCAGTCAAGTTCCCCAATATGGGTGTTGGGAATCAAACTCAGCAGTCTGCAAGAGCAGTATGCACTCTTAACTATTGAGCCACCTCTCGAGTTCCTATGTTTTATATCTTATTATCCCATGTAAGATTTAACATCTGACCTCTATACAGCTTTTTGTGTACACGGAATATTTTTAAACTAGTGCATTTAGGCCAAGCATCCTTTATCTACTTTTTAATCAAAATATCTAATACTAGAAAAGCTAGGAAATTCACCTGAATATGTAAATATTTATTTTCTATTTAAAATGTAATGAACAATATTTGAAGATGTACATCACCAACAAGCTACACACTAGTCCTGTGTCTGCTGTGTGTGTAATCTTAGATGTGTAATTCCCGTTTTGAAAGCGGACAGTATTCTATGATTGTAAAGTTTTAGATTTGGAGCATACAGTTGATAATGTTGTGGTCTAGAACTTCTAGGTATTCTCAGAGCTTCTGAGTGTTGCTCATCAATTGTACATTTGTATAATTTAAAAATTAAAATAAACTCAGTTTAAGTTATTCTACAAAATGTAATAGGTCAGAATTGTAAATAAAACCAAATTAACTCAACAATGCACAAAATTGGCTAGAATTATCTATTTAATAAGAAAACTGAGTATACAAAATGAGTCCTCTTGGTCCCCTTCCTTATAAAATTTATATAAATTTCAATTTCTAAAAAAATAAAAACGAAAATGTTCTTTTACTCTCTTGTTTTCTATCCAGGTTCAGATCTGCTACTAGCAATTGATCACCAAACATGCAAAGCATGCTTAATGTTTCTGAACTGTTCTCACAACTGCAAAAATAACTAAGTCGCAACAATAAGAAGACACAAGGTGAAGTCAATTTATCATACTCTATCTAAAACTCTGAAATATTTTTCAGCCTTATTTTTTTATCCTACACCTTTGAGGAAATAAAACAAAGCCACATTTCTCCTCTGATATATGTGGTTACCTATCCATAACTAATTAAAACATTTCTGATGAGCAATCATATTTCATGGCAAAGTCAAGGACACATTCAAACTAGTTATTTACTAGTTATTTACTAGTTATTTACCATGCATTACATGTTTATGATTTGTCAACTGAAAATTTCAAATTTTAAACAACTAGTATTGAGAGTTTTCTAAAGGTCTTAACTATTTTATGAAGGCATACTGTAGCCTTAGACTTTTCAAATCCTACTTTGATAAGGGTTCTTAAATGCTTCAATCTCCCTTATAGCACACTGACCAAAGGCAGAGGAGAAAGATAGCTAATAGGACAAAAGGAGCACGGACCTATTTAGAAGGAGTTCACTGGGGCAATTCTAGTCTTGCTTGTCTGCATTCCAGTCCACTAGCAACATACCAAACATGAATCAGCAGTAGCTCAGTATAGAAGAAACCACATAGCTCTGCCGAATGGCATGAGTCTGTCAAAGTACCAAGAAGCAGCCAGGACACCACCAGAAGATCTTTGGTGCATTTCTCTTTGCAAAGTCACAACAAACAAAGATCAGTAAAGACCAGCAAGGCAACCCAATGCCAGAATATCATCCAGTGTCTGTTGGTTTACACTTATACTTTTCAAACATCACGTGTCAACTCAAGCATCAGCTTCAGCAAAACATAACATGCCCTTTCATTAGAAATGTTCCAGAAAAACACCACATGTCTGTCCTCAGCTAAACATTCTCTCACATGTCTGCTTCAACAAAATATTCCCTCATAAGAAAACTTCCTGAAAAAAACATCAAATGATACAATTGAGTCTCCAAGGAAACCAGAAATTGTCACTTAATTTACCTAAAATTGCTGTGTATCTAAAGGGTTAAAAGCAACCCATGACATCACAGTGAGTCCTGACTGTAATTAAAGGAAACCATCTTGAAGACATATTGTTCCATAGATGGTCATTGGGAGGAACACAATACAAAAGATCTCCCCAAGCAGTATATTGTGATATGTTAGTCTATCATCTGAATCCATTATCAATTATTTCTTTCAATGCATTAGTGATTACACTGAGGCTTAACAAAGGTCAACTGCATCATCAGAGGAAGATCTAACTGACAAGCTCCTATAAATTTACAGAGAAAATAGTTCAGAACATTAATGGATTTTATCCTCCAGATAAACTGATCAACCCTAGGTTCCTAGGGTGTATAACAAACTCCACACAAGTTACCAATTCTGCAAATTACCATATCTGCAGTGTCACTCCTCAGAACTCTGATCCCCTATACACATATACATACTACCTTTCTGCTTAATACCAAATTTTCTATGTCAGCATTTCATTGCTTTATAAGATCAATTTTATTTTGTAGACTATCTTCATGTTATATAACAAACAAGACATCCTTCTCAATGGTGAAACATCTTATATGCCTTCTATGCAATGATGTCCATTCTTTTATAGTTGCATTCCACATTGCACTGCATATCCTTCCAAGCACAAATAGGTAAGACTAAGATATGACAAACACTCAAATCAGAAAAAAGAGTACCAACCTCACCTGTTTGAAGAAATAAGCTCATAGAAACCCACCGAATTCCAGAAACAAACTTTTAAAACTAATAATTTTGATAACATTTAATGTTATAAAAATTATCATACAGAATTTAATAGTATATATCCACCAACAAGAAAATATTTGAAAAAATATAAATTTAGTTCTTTGTTAGCAAAGAGGCTTCTCTTTACAAAAGACACAGACCATCACAGAAAATCACCACCAATCAAAATGCAAAGTTGTGAATCCCAGACCCAACTGATATATCTGCAATACAACTCCCAGAACTAAGGCAGGGATTATTGCAGAAGAGGGGGCAAAGAGATTGTAAGGACCAGAGAATCATGAAGATTATTTGAGGTTTTGTCTCCTAGGAATATTAGAACTACACCCATAAAGTCTCACTGTCATGACTGCCCGAACATGAGCTGAACCAAGACAACAGCTTTGGACATGCCAGTGCTGGTGGGTGAAAGCCAAAGAGTCTTCAACTCTACTCAAAGAACCGCAGGCAACTAATAAATGTTGCATATGAGAAATAATCTCCAGCGAAGAGCACATGAGATGGTTATCTAGTATCAATGGAAAACATACCTGAAAACACATATACATGTCATGTTATACAGACATATGTATATACATATGGATATGTGCATGTAATAACAATTAATGAAGAATTAAGCCATGAATTTGAAATAGAATAAGGAAGGGTATATGACAGGGTTTGGTAGGAGAAAAGGGAAAGGGGAAGTTATATAATTATAATTTCAAAAAAATGAAATAAATCCATAAAAACTAAAAGAAAAGATAAAGAAGCAGCTAAATGAATAGCCTAACTTTAGGAGCCAATAAACTAGAAAAGATGAATAAATTGTACAAGTCAGAAATGCATTAAAGGAGAGATTATAAAAATAATTAAGAAATATTAGTGCACCTACGAAATCAGAGAGAGATGAATTATGTGGACCACCTTTTTTTTAGCCTAATATAGTGAAAGTAAAGGTTTTAATACCTAAATGGTATGAAAATGTAGATGATTCAGTAGTCAGTATATGTATTTGTATAAAAATGTTCAAAGTACCTAAGAGATATTTCACAAAAGATAAAAAGTTTAAGGAGTATATGAATTCAAGTTAAAAATAACTGAACATCAGAGAAATGTAAATTAAAACCACAATAAGGTCTCACCTCACACTTACTGAAATGTGTGCTATTTTTAAAGAATGAAAGTCAGTATGCACTGTTGAGGATGCAAAGCAAGTGGAACCCTTGAACACTGTGGGTGGGAATGCAAATTGCTATAACTATTTTGAAAAACAGCCTGATAGTTCTTCAAAACCATTAAATATAAAGCTTCCAGGTGACCTAGCAATCCCATTTCTGGGACTATATCCAAAAAGTCTAGAATCAAGATCCCAAAGAGCTATATGAACTCTCCTAGCTATTATATTTTTCAGAATAGTCAAGATTTAGTGTCAGTATAATTGTCCACTAAGGAACACAAGGATGAAGACTATCTAGTAACGCATACAATGGACTATTAGGAACCTTTTTAAACATCAGTTCTGTCATTTATAATAACTTGAATGAACTTGGGTCATTACAATATATAACATAAACCATTCACAGAATAATGTGAATGTTACAATTTATATGTGGAGTCAAACAATGTTGGCATCATAGGGACATAAGGTAAAAAGTTCATTTTGGAGTCTGAGGAGAAAAGAGAAAAGTAGGTAGAGGAAAGTTCTAGTCAAAGTATGGAGAATATTCCTAGCAGTGAGGTATATGGAGCCTGAAGTGGTCACCTCCTGTAGAGAGGCAAGACTCCTAATGAAGGGATAAGGGTACCAACTCACCCGCAGCACTTTCAATCCAAAATTTATCCTGCTTACAAGTACAGGTGCAAAGATGGAATGGCCAAACAATGACTGGCTCAACTTGAGACTCATCCCATGGGCGTGAACAAATTCCTGACACTATTAGTGATACTCTGTTATGCTTGCAGACAGGATCCTAGCATAACTGTCCTCTGAGAGACTCCACCCATCAGCTGACTGAAATAGATGCAGAGACCCACAACCGTCTATTAGATGGAGCTCTGAGAGTTCTGTGGAAGAGGTGGAAGAAGGAAGGGATAGGGACTACATGAGAAGACCAACAAGGTCTGCTAACCTGAACCCTTGAGGACTCCAAGAGACTGAACCACCAACTAAAGAGAATACATGGGCTATACCTACCTGTACCCTTGCATACTCATATGTAGAAGATGTGTAACTTGGTCTTCATGAGGATTCTCCAACAACTGGAGCAGTAGTTGTCCTTGACTATGTTACCTGCCTACAGATCCTATTGCCCTAACTGGGCTGCCTTGTCTGGCCTCACTGGAAGAGGATGTGCCTAGTCCTGTAGTGTCTTGATGTGCCAGGGTGAGTTGGTTCCCAGAAGGGAGTCTCCCTTCTCAGAGAAGAAAGAAAAGGGAAATGAGAAAGGGCTACATGAGTGGGGACTGGGGGGAGAGAGGGGCTGCTACCAATGGAAAGTGAATAAATAAATTTATTAATGGAAGAAAACAACAAAGTATGAAACCTGAAGGAATAAGTGTTAGTGGTATATTGAACTTCGTGATCGTGGTTAGCCACTACATATTTCACAAAGAGTCATTCAAAATATTCTTGTTTTTTGTTTTGAAAAAATAAGTACTTGGTGAGGTGATAGATTTATTAATTAACTTGGTCAAATATTTTACAAGGAAGAATTAAATATTTTATAAATCTATAATATTTTCTTGATTAAATAGAGCTAATTTTTTTACTATATAGAAGGAAGGATGGAGGAAAGGGAGTGAGAGAAAGAAAAAAAGGAAAGAAGGGAATAAGAGAAGAGGTCAAAAGAGAGGCAGAGAAGATAGAGAGGATGCGTGTGTGAGAGATACAGAGAGAGACAGACAGACAGAGACAGATAGACACATACACACACACACACACACACACAGAGAGAGAGAGAGAGAGAGAGAGAGAGAGAGAGAGAGAGAGAGAGAGAGAGACCCTGAATATAGGCTAAGGAAGGCCTCACTTGTGCCAACATGTCTTTCATTTAAAGGTGCATGAAATGTTTCTTGCATCCTTTTGGTTTGTTTGTTTGCTTGCTTGTTTGTTTGTTTCCACAGTTACCTCATCAGGCTTTACATTGGGTAAAAAAATGTGGGCTTCTGTGTTCTTTTATATTTTTGATTAACATATTAAATTCAAACAAACCTGTTATGTTCCTTAACAAGGAGAATAACACCAAGAAAACTTTAAAAGATGCCAAACTTCACCAAATGGATATGACTTGACCTTGAACAAAGCATTGAACATTAAAATGATCAGTTGATTGTTTGAATCTCCCACTGGCTTTAAGTAGAACTCCAGTCTTCCACCAACAGTCGAATTTTATTTAGGATGGTTTTGGTGTCAAGCAGCATCATTTGAAGTAAATCTCCTGATAGTAAAATAGTAACACAGAAAAATTATGCAACTTGTAATTTGGCTTTTTTTCCCCATTTTATATTTATAAATATGTATTATATCCTCTTGAGAATAAAATATTTTCAATGACTCTGAATTAAGTTTCAAGACTGAAAAACCTTTATGTTAAACACTAAAATAAATTTAAATTTGTAGTAAAAATAATTGTGTAACTCTATTTTAAATGTGCATTTCCTTTTAGATTATAAGTCAAAAATTTTCAGAGGGAAATGCGATATTCATTACATTTATCAATAGCTTCTAGCTGGTCAGATGCACTTGCATAGTACACAGTGCTACAGGTTTAGTTCCCAGGACTGTAGTAGTAACAATTTATAAATATTTATTTATATTTAGAACTTAATTTTGTAATTTTATTTGGCAAAGAAGTCACTTAATGATGTCCTATCTGAGTTATAATTGTTTGAAGAAAATCACATCAGTTTTAATTTATAGTTAATCTTTGTTTCTAATATCTATAACTATAAATTATCTATAAATTCATCAAAATCATTACCCTACATTAGATGCATAAAACAAAAATTTTCTCTACAAGTTCAGGAATCTGAGTTGAGGGAAGGCCAAAGAATGAAAGCAGGAGTCCATTGAGAGAGGGCCCTCTTCACAGCTGGTTGTGTAGCAGTTATACAAGAACCTTTGACTTCTCCCTGCAGAAAGTAGGAGTCAGTAAACAACAGTGATGATATCTAGAACCAATGCATCTTAAGCAGTGATTCTTCATTCCCTAGGAAAGCAGGACCTGCCCTGTTCAGAATGCTCTTCCCATCTAAGCACCCATGCTCTGCACAGAGAAATACTTGGAGAATAAACCTCCAAGAGTTATGGTGTGCTGGTCAGCTTGCCAAAGAAAGAGCTGGTAGAAAATGTAGCATCAATGTTTCAGATGTCACCACAAGGGGCACTATCCATCAATGGCCATTGCAGTAACTTCCAACAATCACTTGCATTAGTTTTACAGCTATTAAGTTATTACCAAAAGATAAAGAATAATATCAATATTTTAGTGAGTTCTATATTTCTCTTTGTGAACAAGAACCAGAATCTCAAACATCAGGTTAGCAATGGTTTAGACAATAAATTACTTCACAAAATATCAGGAAATGCTGGACTTGGTCTTTAGTTTTGATGACAATGCTCATAATTTCCTAAAAGCTCCTGTGCAGGCATCCACAAACTCTATCAACTTTATTTTAATTAAGAATTAGAAAGAAGCCGGGTTACACAGAGAAACCCTGTCTCAAAAAAACAAAACAAACAAAAAAAAGAGTTAGAAAGAATGCTGCACGTAAAAGAATTTTAACTTGGCGGGAAAGGCTACCTTTTCTGATATCTAAAATATCTGCTCATTTTTTGTGTAAAATATGCCCCTATGAAGAAGAAGCAGAAAGGTGGTAACTGCTGTGTGGGGTCTGCCACATGACGTTTGTGTGTGTGTGTGTGTGTGTGTGTGTGTGTGTGTGTGTGTTAGTAGTTCTACTCTTTACTGTTCTGCTATTGTCAATGTCTTTGAGGAAAAACTTTTCATTAGATATTTTGTTATAGTAAACATTCTGCTTATATTGTTTTCAGTGGGCAAAATAATGTTCAAAGGTTATAAAGTCTAATGAAATCCATAAGGTTTGACAATGTTTGACTTCATTAAAGGTCTCCATGGTTCCCAAGCCCAAACCATTTCAAATTCTTGTGATGACCTGGATTTCCACACATGAGTGAATTATTTAAAGCGTTCTTCCCATGGCTCACTCTTGGCATTATGCTTAGGATTGAAATCGACACAGAAAGATGCTCACTGAAAACTGATGCAACCCATTATTCTGTCATTGCACATCATATTTTTTAAAAATTATACCAAGATGTGTATTGCTTTATTATGTCCGCTCAATAAAAGAATTCCATTAATACTATCCAGGATCAGATGTAGCAGAGGAATTTTATACGTGTAAGAACTAAATGTAATGGTATTTATGAGCTTCATGTAACCAAAAGTTGGTTAAAGGGAGTGGGAGGATGAATGAGACTCTAAGCTGGGAAAGCTACCTTTTGTTTTTGATAATTATTCTTACATAGAGAGGCTTGTGAACATAAATACTTCGAACCACATTTTGAAGAAAAAATTTGCAACTATTATCTACCAAAAATTCACAGATATCTGGATGAACTATTCTATAGATGTCTGTAAGGTCCATTTGATCCATATTTCATTGTTTCTCTGTTTAGTTTTTGTCTGGATGTCCTGCCAGTTGGTGAGAGCAGAGAGGGGAATGGGGGATTCAGGATCAGGTGTGGGGAAGGACAGGAGAGATGACTAGATGGCCGTTAAAATGAACAGAAATCTACAACTGATGGGAGCGAGGAGGTAGGGGGTATCTCCAGAATGAGAAAGAGGCCTGGGATAAGGGAGGTGTCTAAGAATCAATGGGGGTAACCTTAGCTATGACTCACTACATTGGGAATATGGAAACTGAAGGGCCCATCTCCTGTAGCCAGACAGGAACTCCAGTGGACTGCTAGAGACACCAATCCACCCACAAAACGTTCAATCCAAAATTGATCCTGTCTAAAAGTAATGAAGTCACAGGGGAGAGAGCAGAGACTGGAAAAATGGCCAACCAATAATTGCCCCAACTTGAGACCTATCCCATGACCAAGCACCAACCCATAACACTATTAACAATACTTTGATATGCTTGTAGATAGGAGCATGTTGTCCTCTGACAGGGTCCAAACAACAGCTGACTCAGACAGATACAGACATGCACAGCCAAACAGTGGATGGAACTTGGGGACTCTTATGGAAGAATAAGGGAAAGGATGGCAGGCACCAAAGGGGATAGGAATTCCATAGGAAGACCAACAGAGTCAATTAACCTGGACCCTTGAGGCTCTCAGAGTCCCACCAACCAACGAACATGCACTGGCTGACCTTAGGCCTCCCCACTCATATGTAGCAAATGTTCAGCTTGACCTTCGTTCATGTAGACCCTGAACAACTGGAACAGGTGCCACCCCAAAAGCTGTTGCCTGTAAGTAGGATATGTTCTACTAGTTGCGTGGTCTTGTTTGGCCTCAGTGGGAGAGGAATAAATACAATACATAAATTTTAAAATACCTGTAGTCATGTTATTATACATAGACTTGACATTCGTGTAACATTTATTAAATACCAGGTGCTATAGGAAGCTATATAAATCAATTTTTCTATTTACCTATCAGGTATTAGTGTTCATAGTTTTTCAGGTGTCCCAGTAAATGATGCAACTGCATTTCTATGTCTGAGTTCAGTGTCACAAGACAGATAAATCAATCATATGATGGAGATTAAATGCCATTGTTAGGCATCAATGTCACAAAGGAGCAGGACTTCAAGTCTGGAGGAAGTACCTCCAGTTTCAGACAGCACTTCACCTATGTTGTTATCCCAGGAACTAGACCCTCACATTCGTACTAAGTAATACTCATTCTATTAAGCAGAAAAATCTACAAGGATGATTCTCCTAGGGGTGAAATGATACATATAGATCTCCTTCTCTTTGTCATGTTCACCAATCACAGAGTTTGTTAGTCCAGTATCTCTGAAAAGAGACTCTATTTAACCATATAAAGTTCACTGAGGGAAGGGTGGCATTCAGGATCAAGAACTAAGAGATTTGAGGAAGGCAGGATTAGACAAGGAAGACGTTAGACTGTGAAGTAAATTTGTGGCAGAGGCATTTGTAGAGTTCTTGAGGAGGTTTGGAAAAGGAAAGACTACATTGTCTGGTGATATATATATATGTATATGTATATGTATATGTATATGTATATGTATATGTATAT
>NW_021604618.1:11538453-11568284 GCF_004785775.1 Grammomys surdaster | reverse complement strand
TATATGTATATGTATATGTATATGTATATGTATATGTATATGTATATGTATATGTATATGTATATGTATATGTATATGTATTATATATGTATATATATGTATGTATATGTATATATATATACATAGAGATACATACATATATATACATATATATACATATATGTGTATATATATATATATAGAGAGAGAGAGAGAGAGAAAGAGAGAGAGAGAGAGGAGAGAGAGAGAGAGAGAGAGAGAGAGAGAGAGATACTTAAAGCAAAAATTTTTAAGGATATTTTACATTTGTAGACTGAAAAACTATATTTTAGTTGCCTTTGCTAACCAGAGTGATCAACAGATCTCTTTTGTCGTTTATCAGAATATAATATTCTCCACAGAGCCAGAAAAAAATTGTAAGTAACCATAAAAGATCCTGAGTAGTAAAATCAACCTTGCACAAAAAGAATGAAACTGAAAATACTACAACTGATCCAAAATATTCTACAAATTTATAGTAACTAAAACAGTAAGGTAGCAGCATAAAATACTTCATATGAACCAAGCAAACAGAAGTTAGGACACGGATATAAATCCATGAATACAAATCACTTTTAGTCAAAGATAGTTAGAACATGCACTGGATAAAAAATTTTGCCAGTAAAATGACAAGATGCTAGAAATAAGATATCCATACTTATAAGAATGAGACTAGACACACCCTCAAGTGGCATATTTAAAGCTAACTCAGAATGAAATAAAGACATAACTATATGACCTGAAACCATATAACAAAGCCTAAGTGAAATACTTAGGGACACTTTTTGGAACAAATATCTTTAAATATTAACCCAGAAGTTCAGACTATCTATACAAAATTGGCAAATAGGATTATTTTCAACTAAAAACTATGTATACAACACAAAACAATCAAGAAAGTGATAAGAATGGGAGATGATGTTCAAAAACTATTCATCAGTCAGGGAATTAATACTCAAATACTCAAATTAGTACTCAAATATAAAAATAATAAATGAATATAGTTAGGAAACTCAAATAAAATAAATTCCCTCAAAAGCAATCATTAATATCATGCAGCTTTCTACCCTGACACTTATGATGGCAACCTGTCTAGAAGACATACACGTGTGATAGTGACACAAATGATAGGAGAGTGACCAACCACTTTTAAAATGAGTTTAATGTCCTCTCTGTGACATGGTATTCATAACTGATACTGCTAATGTGGTTCATAACCTGAGACTAGATAGACCATGGGTCTAAAAGAAAACCTACTACAATTATTCTGCTATCTGAACATATCAATAAAATGACTACTAATGACATATTACTATAACCATAGACCAGTGCCACATTCATTCTTAATCAGAGAAACTACTTATAACCCATGACAATTATCACAGAGACCAGAACCATCACTGGACAATGTGTAAAGAGCAAAAGACTCTGGAGCACTCAATCTTAAGTGTGATGTCTTCACCAAACTCCCCATGTCAAGACTTGGGGATCAATGAAGAAAAAGTAGTGAAAATATTGTAACGTACAGTGGTTATAGATGACTCCAAGGAAACAGTCTCTTCCAGACACAACTGGACTGATGCAAGTATAAACTCACAAAGACTATGGCCTCACATATAAGACCTTCACAAGGTCAAGCTAGATAGGGTCCCAACACTAAGAAGGTGAAGTAGACTTGGGATCCTGCCCCTAACCAAGAAACTATTTGCAATTGTTATCTGATGGCAAAGGAAAACTCAGTTTTCTCCAATGAAGTATCACTGGGTATATCAACTACCATTCTTGCCCACTAACTGGCCAACAAAAACAAAGTTTATGTGGTGTGTGTGTCTGTCTGTGTGTGTGTGTGTGTGTGTGTGTGTGTGTGATATTTTTGTTTTATTTTATTTGGTTTGGAAAATAATGTTATCTTACTGGACTTTTTGTTGTTTTTGTTTTCATTTATTTAACTTATAGAGGAGAAGTGAGAGAAAGCATGTGAGGTTGTGTAGAGATATGGGGAGGAACTGGAAGGAGTTGGGAAAAAAGAAAATCCATGATCATAATATATTGTATGAAAAATACTTGGATTAAATAGTTATACACATGAATTAAGTAATTAAATGGATAAATGACCTGAAAAGGCATTTCTCAAATGAAGAAAAAGAAATCTGTCCAGATCCAATGTATAGCTCTAAACCTGTAGTCATTCAGACAGTCCTAGTTTATTTTCATTGGTTACAAAACAAAAAGAACAAACATGAATACAAAAGAGAGATTTTCCTGGAGGGAAATAGACAGGGCAATAGGGTGGGTGAGATTGAGAGTTTTGTAATATGCAAAATTATCTGAAAAAAATGTAATTAATGAAAAATAGCCAACAAATATTTGCAAAATTACTCAACATCACTAATCATCAGAGAAATGATAGTCAAAATTGTAATGAGATGAAGAGTGGCTATTTTGAAAAAGACAAAAATAGCAAATCCTACTCAGGAAATAAAGAAAGGGCATTCTCATAATTTGCTGGTGGGATAGTCAATTAACACAGCCTTTATGGATCAGAAATCTGGAAACAAAACAGCTACGTAATTGTGCAATAGCAAACAAGATATGTACCTGAAGTAAGTGCAATCAGAATCTCAAAAGGATATTCACACTTCCCTACTTATTACTATAATTTTCACAGTAAGTAATAGAAGGAACCAGCTCAGGTGCTTTCCTGTGTGAGCACATGCCTGCAGATAAACATACACATACCACATAAACATAATACACACACACAACACATACACCACACATTACACACATATCACACATGCCACATATAGTACAGACTACACACACACACATACCACACACCACACACTACACACACAAATACCACACACAATACACACAGCACAGCACAAACAACATGCCACATGCATACATACCACACAAACATCCCATAAACATACCACACATGTCTCACACACCACACAAAAATACCAGATATATCACATCACACACATATCACATACCACACACATGAACACTTATATATGCACACACCATATACATACATACCACACAAGCACGCACCACATACACACACATATACCACATGCACACACAAAAGCCTACACACATGCATGCACACACACATCACATAAAATCCATGCCACCACAAACATACAAATGCACATACAATATGAATGCACCCACAAAAACACCATGAATACATACATGCACACACACATGCATACACATATACCTCATGCATAAACACACACTATACACACACATGCACTATACACAGAGAGATACAGGCACACCACACTACAAATATACATCCACCCACCACATACATATGACACACACATGTACATATAAACACACCACAGATACCAATATAGACACATACAAACCATATACACACACCACACACTCACACATGCACACACCCATGTATGAACACATACACCCCCACACTCATCACATACATACATATACATGCATACACACATAACACCACACACATAAATACACAGACATGGATGTACATATACACACCACATAAACAGATACTACAGATACTACACATAAACACACACAGCACAAATACACACACCACACATATACACAGATCATATGAACACACACATGCATACACATACATGCATACACACAAACACACGGCACACACATATAAACACCAAATATACACACAACAAATAAACATCACATATACCACATACAAATCACATACACACACACACACACACCACATAAACAGTACATACACACACATACCACATACAATCCACAAATCACATAATCATCACATCACACAAACACATAAACATCATACGCACATGCAAACACACACACTACATATAGCCTGCACATTACATACACATCACACCACGCACACATGCAAACATACCACACAGACCTCCATACACACTACATACACAATCACACCACATAGAAGACACACACCTACACACACTACATAAATGCCACACATGCACACCACGTAAACACCACACACACTATACACATACACACACACACACACACATACACACACACACACACTGACATATTCAACTGCAAAAATAATAGTCTCTTATTTCAACAACATTGATAAAACTGGAGTATAGTTTGTTAGATGGCATGTTGTATGGCATGTGGGAACTTGTTACCAGACAGGCATCAGGAATGGTAAAGTTGAACAAACTCAAACCCCGGGAATATCAGAATTGAGAACAGTAGGAGTGGAGCCGTTCCCAGTCTACCTCTACCTGCTCTGGAAAACGTAACCATAACACCTCACTGTGGACCATGGCAATCAGTCACATAGCATAAAGACTTGGAGATCTTCATGCTAATGAGGTATAGAGATAGGACCTTAGCATTCAACCAATGAGCTTCCCATCCTGGGCGTTCCTTCCGGCAAAAGGTATTTAATTCCTGGTCCACCCTGAGAAAAGCGTATGCGTTCACCTCCACCATCAAATAAACCAGTGTGAGCAAGTAAGAATTGTCTCTTCATTAAGGATTGTTGTGAGGAAGGCCTTCATCTTAAAGAAAGCCTAAACAAAAACCAAACCAAACCAAACCAAAAAAAAGTGGGGGGCTTCTCTCCTCCGGCCCCCTTTCAGAGCTCACTTAGAATCAGACCAGTTCCACCTGTCCAGAGCTCTGCATTCCCTTTCCTGCCTGATACATAGATGTCCTCAGGGACCCTGTTCCCCAATCCCAGCAGCATGCTAGCAGCGTCTGAGTACACAGGAGACCCGGGGAACCACAGCATCGATCCCAGATCCCTGCTGTTTCTCGTTCAGGTCTGATGAAGGAATACACGGACTGTGGACCACACATTTGGGACTTCATTCTACCTTCTTCTGGTGTCAATCACGCAACGTTCAGAGCACCCCAAAGGAGAACCATTGCACAATAAGACAAGAAGATGGAGGGTTGCGTGGGGGAACAGGAGGAGAAGAAAACAGATGGCACAAGTTCTTAGTTTCCAACCTCAAGAAATTAGAAAGTAGAAAGTTACTGATCCTACCTGGAAAGAGATACAAAAATGGATGTGTAAAAGTTATTGACAAATTCTGGCACAAATCGGTAATAGGAACAATTCATTGTTAGTGTTTTTAGTTATTAGCACACAAAGTAATATGTTTTACTGTGGCGTTTTCATACATTGTTTCTATAGCATCTAGGCTCTTGCTCTTTCCCCTGTTCTCTGCCCTCTTCCACATCCTTTGCACCCCGCAGACCCTCTGTGATATCAGCCTTTCTCTTTTCTTTTCCGTTAAGATCTGTGGCTCCTCTTTCGATCTGCTTTTTAGTTTCATCGTCGATTACCATCAGATTCACATCTATACACAACTGTATATATGAAAACAAATATACAAGTACCATTCTACAGACTGAACAGGTAATATTTAGGAGTATATGTATAAGCATATATACATGTAACTGTAAAGTCGAACCAACTCCAGTTTTGAAAAACTCTATTTCTTGTGAGACCAGGGACTAAACTCCAATTCTAGGAAGAAAATCAGAGTCCTCCTGAGCAAGCATCCTATGTCAACCCGCCTCTCCCTCCTTAGCAACAGCCTGTCAGGCTACAATAGCAGGGTTAAGGTGCATATAGATAACTTAAGACATCCTGCAGAGAGTAGATAACAACCATCCTGTTTGTCAAGTGGTTTCATTCCAGTGTTCAGTTCCTGCAGATGACACCAGCAATGCAGTTTTTAAAGGATTAATTTGATGACCAATATGGAAATTCCCAACAAATTAGCCACAATAAAAACCCTGAACCCTTAGACTCAGGGTTCTCACTCTGACCTGAGGTGATGGTAAGAGTCTGAGAGAGCATACTCTCGAGCTCGGAATAAAGAACCTTATGGGTTATACATCGGAATTGGCTTCTCGGTAGTCTTTGGACACCTACAACTTGGACAAAATAGTAACAATAATTAATGAAACAAGAGGCCATGAAGTTAAAAGACAGCATGGAAAGGTGTATGAGAGGGTTTAGAATCTAAATTTTAGAGAGAGGAAAGGGAAGATAGAAATGTAACTATATTATAAAGCAAAAGTTAAAAGAAAAGAAGGAAAATTCTATACATGTAAAAAATTAAGACCTAGGATCTCCATATGTTTGATGTTTGTGTTTCTGAATCTGAGTCACTTCATTTAATATAATTTCTTGTTCTATTCATTTTCCTACAAATGCCATGATTAAGAAAAATAATTATCAATGTGCTATTCTACATCAGGAAACAATGGTTTACAATTATTATTTTTATTATTATTTTCATCATTATTGAATTACCATTATTGAAAACACTATGTCAAATAGTAAAGAGCACTTTGAATATTTCCAGCACAAAGAAATGATCAATGTTAGGGGTAATGGAGCCCGATAATCCTATCTGCTCATTTTACACTGAATGTATGCCTTGAAATGTCACACTGTAGCCTATGTATTTGTAAAATTATTACATGTCAATTAAAGTTTAATTAATTAGAAACACAGAGAGACAGAGATGAGAATTACAACTAATTTGAATTCACTCTGTTGCCTTTGTCTACAAAGCTTGAATACTGAGTAGCTCAGGAAGGTCTGAGGGCAGCCTCAGTTGATTACATAAATTGACATCTGGCCTATACTGAGAACAGAATACAACAATTTAATATGGTTTCTATGAGCCGGTGATCCTAAGTATTTATGTTGGCATATGTCTGAATACTACTACCCACTCCTTTTATTTGAACTTTATATCCAAATTCACTGACTCCAGACAATTCTAACAGCTGTTTAAAAACATCTCCCTTGACATGGAATCAAAATGTGCCTTTCTCAGAGTCTTGAACAGTTAGTAAATGGATCACCAACCAGGCAGCATACACCAGCCGATGTGAGGCCCCAAACACATATACAACAGAGGATTGCCAGTTCTGGGTTCAATCAGAGAAGATGCACCTAACCCTCAAGAGACTGGAAGCCCCAGGTTGTTTAGAGGTCAAGTGGGGTGGAGGAGTGATGGAGACATCCTAGTGAAGATAGGGGAGCAGGGAGGATGTATGGGATGTGGAACAATCAGTGGATGGACCAGGAGAGGAATAAAATCTGTAGTGTAAAAAAGAAAAGAAAAAGAAATAATAATAATAACAACAACAACAATAATAAAAAAAAACAACCGAACTGAAATTAATACAGATGTCCCTAACTCAAACCTACAGAGATTTAGATCCCCTTGAGTTGCAAAGTTGACTCTTTTGTTTATTTTGCAAGTATTTATTTTGAGTTTTTAAGTTATATGTACTTCCCAGATTATGAACAACTGTTGTGTATAAAATGTATCTGATACTGTTTTGGATAGAACTGTGTGGATACCTATGGAAGTATAGTACAACTCTAATTTTCTTTTATATATTACACTAAAATTGTTCTAACACACATTCGTAAAGCCAAGCAAGCATATTGATTTAAGCATTACACTCAAATTGTAAATTCTTAAACATCCTACTTACCTAAAACCTCAGTGATAAAATTCTAAAATATATATTTGCCTTTGAACAGTATAGTGATACATATACTTCATAATAATATAGATATGTATAGGATTTTTAAAACTTGTAAACATCAAGTATCATATCCTAGTGCTTTCATTTCTCAAAAAACATGAATTATAGGAGCATTTGTGAGCTATCTCAGCAGGTAAAGATGCTTGCTGTGCAAGCCTGGCAGTCTGAACCTTGAAACCCATGTAAAAGTGAAAGAAGACAACTGACTTTACACAGTTGTCCTCTGACCTCCACATTCATGACACAACAAAGATCCTACACATAAACATCATGCATACACAATGTAAAAACAAATGATGAAATTTTAAAGTCAAAATGTGAAAGCATTAGTGTTAAGTAATTTCTCAACTATTAAGAATTTTTTATTTTAAAATTTCACTCCATAGCGTTCTATTTGAACTTTTAAAAGCAATTACAATACTTATTTTTTCTAACCACATTATCATTACGCTAACATATTCCAAGCATTGGTAGTATTTGCCAGGTACCATGAATGTCAATAGAAACATAGCCTCACAGGAAGAGAATTTACAGAGAGTTCCGAGTTGCCAGCTCCTTGATCAGGGACAGGCATACAGTCTCTGTTTCTTAACTGTAAACTGAATAATGAACATCAGAGTTGCATGCAAGTTTCATTATGAAAATCTCAAAATTATAATTTTCATGAAGATGAGCTAAGTTCTCAAAGCAGATCTCTACTGATCTGTAAACTCTCCAGGATTAAAATTTTAATTTTACCAACCAGAGCAATGGCTATTTCATCATTTCATTGTATTTCTTATAAGTATAGAAGGTGTAACATGCTTCAAATTTTACTTTTAAAGAAAATGCAGTGTAGTGACAAATTTGGAATTTTGATTTCTTTAAAAAAAAAAAACACAGAAATGTCATGAGAATACGTTTTTGTTTTAGTTCTAGGTGTTGGATATGGGGCTGCTTGTTGCCTCATACTCTAGCAGGGAGACGATTTTGCCAGCTGCAGATAGTTTCTCCAATTTTGTGACCTTTTGGAATTCTGGGGACTTTCCAGTGGGTACATAAATGGCACAGCGCAAAGAGGTGCTGTGGGTTGTTGTTGGTTGACTCGTTGTGGTTGCTTACTGTTAGTGGTGGTTCATTAAGTAGTTGTGCACAAAGAAAAAAAGAAAAAGTTGAAATTAGATGTCCTGATGGCAAAGATCAAACATGATCCAAGAAACTCTATGCCCCTAATCAGTTGGTAGTTTAAGGATGATGTTCTTGCCCCTTTCTGACTCCTGACTTTGTTCAGGGAGCTCTTGCCTCTCTCCCTTCTATCCTTTCTTGCTCATACCTATTGTTAGGAGGTTGAAAGAATGGAAAACGATAAAGAGTGGCAAAAAAAAGAAAAATCCACCAAGTAGCCAAAATTTAACTATAATCCAGGCCTGATGGAGTGGAGGTTAGTAATAGAAGAAAAAGTTAGAATTTTACAATGGAGATGTCTAATCATTAGGAGAAAAATGTCCAGGATTTGCAAGAAAACAACTTTGGTTAGTCAGTACTAGTCGTAGAAGGTTATGATCCTAGTTACTTGGAAGACAGAGACAGAAGATTGCTTTTCAAGTACAACTTGTAAAAGTTATAAAGGCCTTGTCTCAAAATAAAACTAAAATGAGAATAACAACCTTGGAAAGAGAATATCACAGGCCACATGCAGCCATCCTCCCACTGTATTCTCTCTGGTTGTAGTTGTAACTGACAATAGTTTGCAATTCATAGCCACTATGAAGATGCTATGCAACATCTCTATGAAAGTAGCTTGGCAACTAAGGTTCAACACTCTCCTCTCACACTCCAGTAAACCAAAATCCCCCTGAAGATATTAAAATTTAATTCTTAGATCTGAATGATCAAACAAACAAACAAAAACTCATCAAACTATTTAACCAGTTTCAAAGATAGACCCCGACATTGAAATTCATGGACTTTAAAGACAGAGATAAAAATACAGACTGTAGTCTGTATTTTTTTATTCATGTATAATGTATCATCTAAATATTGACTTTGTTAACATATATTTACTATCTCACACTCACTGGAATAATAATCTGCAGTGGATTAGCTAGGTCTTCTTTCCAGGGTCACATGGCCTAGAAACAAAATGTAGACTGATAGTGTTCTTGTCTATTGTTCCATTTCTCCTTCAAAACTCAAAGGGTTGTTGTCAGATCTTTACAGCTGAAGAATTTAGTCCCACAGGTTTAACTATCAGTTTCCCATCATTTAGTCCTTGCCAGGAATTTATCACGCAGTAGAATTTTTATGGAATAGTAAACCTGCTAAAATAGTCTAACTAAACATTCATTATCAGAGCAATGTCTTATGATCTTTGTCACTTGTCATATACAAGTCAAGAGTTGCATGCTTCTCTCTTCTATGTTGTGTTGGCTGGAAACAAGAGAAGATTCCACTTGATGCCAAGAGCAGGAGGCTACAGAAAACAGTGACTCAATGGGATTTGCCTAGAACGCAGATGTGGTACTTTTCTTCTTATTTCACCTCCCAACAGAAGAATGTTTTAAGTACAGTTGCTTTTCATTCCATCGAAGACACATGCATTAAGGACTTTGGCTTGGATATTGTATAAGAAAAATAAATATGTAGTTATAAGCATGAAAAGTAGATAAAGGAAATTCCAGCCCAAATTTCTGACACAGTGGTGAATACTTGCTGTGTCACAAAAGGATTTTTCCTTTCAGTATTATAAACCCATAGGAAGATGTTCAGAAATAAGATCAGAGAACAACCTCAAGCTTTATATGTATGAAAATCTTCTAAAGTATTTATGAAGCTACTGATTCTTGGTTCCCATCAGACTCTGCCTATGTAAGACGAGGTCTCTCAATTTCTAAATTGAGATTCTTTAATCCTCATGATGTCTGGAAATTTCTCCAGATAGTTATCTTTAGAAATAAGATGTTTTAAGTGATCAAATTCCACAACTCAATGAACTGTTTGATACAAATCTCTCGACACGAAAAACATTTTAAACACTGAGTTAATAAGAGGAAAGATTTTCATTACAATTAGATACAGAATCAGAAAGCTTGGTAAGTGGAAGGCATTATAGTACTTCTATACATACTATGGAGAAAAATTGTCTTTGAAAGATGTCACATCTCAAGTACTAGTGATCAATACCACCCTCTATGAAACCTCTTATGCTGGACCCCTTATCTTCATTGGCACATTGTTCATCTCAACTATAACTGTGGTAATCAGCTGATTGTAGATGTAACTTCATAACAATTCTTATCGGTCACTTTTTGTCCTATGACCTGAGAAATGGTGCTATTTGGGATGGCTGTAAAATAAACTTAAATGTTCTGAACATTCTATTAAAATCCCTGGGACATTTCTGATCCATGTAAATTAAGTATTTGGGACAGATTATAAGACACAATCAAATAAATTATTTTGTCTTTTTATTTAGTCACTGGGACCTTAATGGAGAATTATAGCATAGAGTTTCAACTATCTATGAGTATAAAATGACTGTTACCACACATGGGCAATTATTTTAATTATTTTCAAAGTACTTTCTATTCTTTGGCATTGCTTCCTAAAATAAATTAAACACTAAATCCTTAATCTGGTGCTGTTTTATTTGTTATAGCCCAAGGAAGGGCAACTAGTATAAAAAATAGCTTTGGAAAGCAGATTAAACCCTATTTATTGGACTGAACATCATATCGGTTTAAAGCATGATAAATATTTAATTCCTGTTAATTGTGGAAACCATGACAACCTGTAATATATGATAACATATAATTGTTTGAGATTTTTCATTAGCATGAATTCTCAAAAGCATAAAGAGTACAATGAGATATTAGCTTATGAGAGAACATGGACTCCTAGATGAAATGCAAGCAAAAAAGATAACAAAAGATATGAAGTTGTCTTGGTTTCTTAAAAACAGAAAATGGCAATCTCAACATGACCAAACACCAATTTCAACATGTTCTTAAACATGGAATCCATGACAACAGAGTTATTATATATCATACTATTCCTAGGATTAAAACAATAGGAAGATAAATAGTGTGTATACTCAGACAGACAAAATCAACTCCTGAAAGAGAGAAAACTAAGATCAGAAATTATGATAAAGACCATGATCCCTCACATGCATCCTGCATCTGTGTCAGTACTTATCTGGGCACTCAAGGTCCTCATACCCTCTGTTTGTGAAATCCATATGCCTCCTCCACAGTGTCACTGATTCCTGCTTTCCATCTCAAGACTTGCCTAAACTGATGACTTCTCTGTTTTCTTCAGAAAACTTCTCACCTCTCCCAATGGACAAGCTTCTGCAATGAGAAAACTACACAATGGGTTTATTCTTCCTAAATGGGAAAAGGGGTCTTCCCATCCCCCATCCCTTTGAGAGCTCTTAGTTGCACTTTGCAGCTCAAATATCCTGAGTCTAATCTAATTATCTAGTTTCAAAAGAAAAGAATAAATGGCTAATTCATTCTTAGGTTAGCCTTCCAGCCAATGTTGCTGTTTTGCTTTTTCTGATCTCTGTCCTTCATAGTCATCAAAAAAAAATTTTATGCCTGGCTCTGTGTTTTAAAATAAATTCTCAAAAGACATACTCACAATTTGTAAATAGGAAAAACTACAATTGTAGTGCTCAAAGAAAGGGAAACTAACTAAAGGTTTAAAGTTGGCCTTGAGATGAACTAATGAGTTTTATTGTCATGCTTTTCAAATAAAGTTATGTCAACCAAATTCAAACAGTGAAAAGTCAAGAACAGTTTTCTTAATATAAGTTATTTTATATAGCCTAAAATTATGGTGCTTGACAGTAGTATAATTCCTACCTGTTTCCAAGGTGATTTTTTTGATGTATTTACAAACACTGCTTTGTTCATTTGAATAAGAAGAGCCAACATCGGTTAATAGTATTTGAATTCCTGATCCACAGTTGGTGGGTTTGTTTATGAAGAATTAGAAAGTGAGTCCTTGTTGGAGAAGGAAAGTCACTTCAAAAGCCCAAGCAATTCCCAGTCAGCTTGCTCACTTTCTGTGTCATATTCTCAACATGGAAGCTCTCAGATAGTGTTCCTGTTCCGTAGCTGCCTGCCTCCTATGCTTCCCGTTGTGATTGTCATAGACTCTATCCCTCTGACACCATGTATTAAATAAATTTTCTTCTAGAAGTAGATTTGGTCATGGTGTCTTAGCACAGTGCTAGAAAATTAGCTAATACAATTGCCCACAATTCCTTTGAAACAAAGCTCATATAAATTTTTTTTAATTTCTTTCTGAAGTCCCCACCTTTATTTTAAGCTCAAAGTATTTTATACCTTATCTTTATTACACTAATGCTTCCTTCAATTATAGTGATGGTATTTCTAACATAATCTATGTATTCTACTTCTCCAGTTTTGATGGCCTTTGTAACTTCAGAATTATGTAAATGAATATTTATGAAGATATATGTATTGATTGCATACTAATTGCTAGATAGTCTCCCAGAACCTAGGAATAAGATGCTAAGGGGTGTTCACCTACATTTTGAATATTCTATGATGTGACTTGTAACATTTCCTGCATGATGTGGTCAACTAATAATTCTTTGTCGTGAGTAAAGTATTACATGTGTTCGTATTAGTCTGGTTGTGAATCATTCTCTGCCTTCCCTGGACTTGTCTTAAACCCATTCTTAATCCATAACATGTATCTGCTCAATAGGGAGTCTATCCTGTGTTGCCTTCAGGCAATATTTTCTTCTTCTGGTTTGTATGAATTTATTGTCTTAAACATTATTATGACCCTCGTTGTGCATGTAATTACAAGAATAAAAGACTACAAACTCACACATAAGTGTTATCTATACTGGTTAAATGTAAACCTCACTATTTCCCAGGTTTATATTATGTTACATTATTATATCAGAGATAATCTTAGACATAATATTATTTTATGTCTATATGAAGATGTTCATTTTCTTCTCCTAAATCATCCTTTAACACAATGTTGTAAATTCCAGCCCAGACCAATGCTCTCTGTCCTGTCATTAAAACCTTTCTTCTCTCCTACTTTCTTATTTTCTTCTTATCTTTCAGCACTAATACTCGAATAGTAAATAAAGCTTTGGTTACCTTTCTAACCAAATTATTAGTATTACAAGGTTGATGAAGTTTCATTAGGCTCTCACTGATGTCTGAGTGCATGTTTCATAATATATACACGTAAAGCATATTCTTCAGGATCTCTGGCTGCAGCTTCCATCACATGAGTCTGTCTTCGCTGTCTTCAACTTTGCTTTGTCCTCACATTAGTGGAGCTTCTTTGTTTCTATATGTAATCTTATTGGTGCCATGCCTTTGGATAAGACCATATGCTCTTTTCAGTACAAATAAACTCAAACTCATTGATTACCAAAGTCTGGAAATGTAGCTATCTAAGTCTACCCTATACAAAAGGCAGAATTTACTTAGTGAACATTATATCCTAAATATCCTATAGTAAATAGGCCAAGCTCTATGAATGATTCTTAAGTTTACAAAGGACAAAGTTTAGTCTCTCTCAGCAGGATGTTTCAATCATTCAGCTCCTATAAAGATTCTCAAGAATCCTTCCCATTTTTAAAAGCTCTAAAAAACAGCCTGGACTTAATGTGGGTAACAGGATAATCTTGACAGCTGTTTTGCCATCTCCATCTTCTACACTACAGTGTTGGTCATACATTTCGCTGTAGGTACGAAAATGTTCAACAATTTGAAATTCTCCTCTAATCACCCAGAATTCAGCTTTAAAATATCCTATCAAGACCATTTTAGCAGAACGTTGTGCATATATAAACACATACTGTTTGTTTAAAATAAATCAGTACTCTGCATATGGCTCAGCAACTTGCTCTTTTCACTTGATATGCCTTGGACGCTTCTCTACATTTCAATTTTAGTCATAATATAGCTAGGCTAAATATATCAGTTAATATACTTCTCTGATTTATAAACATGTAAACCCATTACAAAATCCTGCAGAATTCCAAAGGCCATTGCTTTATGTAATGATTATTAAAAAATGCCATTGTTGATATAAGACCCATATATTAACCAAGTTTGAGTTCATTATGACATAGCTATTGGAAGGAAAAGTTCAGAAGATTGAATCCAAGATGAAAGAAATGTTACAAAAGGTCAGTTTTTTCAGTAAATAAATAACAGAGAAAAGAAGCAAAAAATATACCAAGAATTAAAATAATACTAACATTTTCATTCTGAATTGCAACATTTGCTGTTAGTGTACCATTCAGATCTTGCTTTCATTAATCATATTTCTATATCCTCTCTCACTTGTCCTTTTCTTACAAGGATGCAGCCATTTCTATACTCTCTTGTCTTTCATATATTGCTCCTACTACTGGAATGCTCCTTCCTGATACTAATTGTGATGTATTTAAATACTGTTATGTTCTTGAAATCTCAGCTCCAAAAAGTATTTATAGCCATATAATATACGTTATCATTTTTCTGTAGTTGATTTTTCAATATATTTATGACCTTCCAGTTTATTTTCCATAAGCATGATATCTTTACCTCTGGATGAACATCAATGGCCTCGAGAATGTACAGAAGCCACTCTTCCAAGTGTATCCTGACTGGTCTTGAATAGCTAGAGTCTATACATAGGAAATAAATAGGAATCTCTTTTTTATCTTTTAAATTCTTTTATAACAAATTGGTTTTAATTTTCAAGTTGTTTTATTTTGTATATATGTATGATCTGCCTGCATGTATGCCTGTGCACTACATTCATGCAATGTTCAAAGAGGCTGAAGGAGAGCATCAGAATCCACGGAAATAGAATTATAGACAGTTGTGCACTGACATCTGTGTGTTGAGAATTGAACCTTGATCCTCTCGAACAACAGTCAGAGTTCTTAGCTGCTAAGTCATCTCTCCAATATCACAAATCTATTTTAAGGAGAAGACTATATGAATTCTAAGAAACATTAATATTTAAGAGTTCATAAACATTTTGAATAGAAAATAGTCTCTAGAATGAGCTGGGAAAATATCTTAGATGTATTTAGGGAATTGTGAACAAAATATTTCTTTCACTCACCCTTCTCAATCTAAGCACACAGATATTAATCTGTATCATTTGGATTTCTTATATTCTTTTTTCTTAAAGTTCTAAATCTCTTGGCCTACTGTGAAAATTGTCTCTACATTGGCCAAGACCTTTATAAAGGTGACAGAAATGACATGAAGAGGACTACTGAAAAAAAGAGCTTGTTATTTATATTTTAAGAGGAACAGTCATACCATATCATGTAAGGGCACATGGTGAAGCTCCAGCTTAAGTCAGAAAGCAGAAGGAAGGAAAAAGTGTAGCTTGAATCTTATTCCTTTAGTGTGGGAAATTGTTAAGATAAGTTCTTTCTATTGAGAAGTTTACAGTGCATGTGCATGTGTTAGGAGGTTGGGTGTTAGGAGTACATATATGTACAGGATATGTGTGTGGATGGGTCAGAAGGGTGTGTGTGTGTGTGTGTGCGTGTGTATGTGGTTCATGAGGAGAATAAGAAAAATATAAACAACTTTGGCCTTAAGCTTGGCCCTGTGATGCACAGTTAGTAAGACTTTAATTATAATGCATAATATAATTAATAATAGGCTCTATAGATATTGCTTATAATACAAAATGCCCAATGAGAATCAATTTAATCATTAAACATTAATTATCTCATATGTCCAGAATCCTGAAGGTTCCAAGGACTTTACTGTGATCTTGACATCTCATCAAGAACCAAAGGTTTTGCAACAGTTCTGAGCCCAGACATGCTGTATCAACCCTTTTCCTCCTTGTTGAATGATTCTACATCTAGGACTTAAATCTCTAGAAACACTGCTCACATTCAGACATTGAGCTTTAACAAGGAAAGGGTTGAGAGTAGTTGTGAGATAAGTAAGCAGTAGCTTTAGCTGTCTGTCTATGGGTCTAAGGTATTAAGTCTTTGTGGATAAGGATGGGGAGATGAGAATGCAGTCACATGCGCAACATAGCTAAGGCCTTGGAGATTGAGTAACAGAGAATCAGAATCCGCTGGCTGCAATACAGAATGTGTGAGAGTACTTTTATCTAGTTAAGTCTGGGCAGTTGTGTGAGAGTACTTGTATCTAGTTAAATCTGGGAAGTTGTGTGAGAGTACTTGTATCTAGTTAAGTCTGGGCAGTTTTTGTTAAAACCTTATGGCACTATATTCAATTAATTATGTCAATTAATTTAAAAAGACATGGATTAATTGTAAATAAACAAAAGAGCTCCCAAATCATTGCATCAGTTTTGCGTCGGCCAAATACTCCTAGATATGTGGCATGTCCTAGAGTGTGGTTGACATACCAGTACAGTGGCATTCCATTGGGTATAACTGATTATCCCTAGTCCAACAGGTATATTTTATATTGCTTCTTGTTTATTGAAAGTATTGCATGTCTGGTTTCCTTTCTTCTTGTAGACAATTTGTCTGGTTTGAACTTGTACAAGTCTGCATGCTGTCACAGCTTTCAGTGAGCTCATATGTGTCTCAGTCCTATTTGTGTCTAGAAGATATTACTTCCTTGTAATATCTTGTAAGAGGTGATGACCTCTTGTTCTTACCAATCTTTCCACTTTCTGTTCCATATAGCTCTTTCAGCCTCAAGGGAAGGGGTCTGATAAAGGCATCTAACTTAGGACTGAGTGCTTTAAAGTATCCCATTCCTTGTACATTTGTACAGTTGTTTGTTGATGTGCTAATTACCATCTACAAGAAGCTTGTCTGATAAGGGTTGAGTGGTATTTTGTGGTTATAGTAAAATATTGTTAGGAGTCATTGTATTGCTGAGTGTGTGTGTGTGTGTGTGTGTGTGTGTGTGTGTGTGTTTGCTTGTTGGCTTGCTTGCTTGTTTGCCTGCTTGCTTGTTTTAGGAGACTAATAGTATTAGGTTTTCCCAAAAGCTTATGTTGTATGTCGTACCAACTTCTAGGCTACCTTAGCTGTGATAGCTATACATTCCACCTCCTAGAATAATGCTTAAATTTAATCAAAAATTTGTTGTCTACTTCCATAACATTTGTTACTATTGGATCAGTAGATCTTGAATGCAGGTCTCTGTTGTAGATTACAGTGCTTGTAGCTGGATGCTACGGATTCCTGTTCTCCTCCAAGAGAATGCTAAATCACTATGTAAACCATCAAAAAGTACAGACAGTCCTCATGAATCTTCTAATAGTCCATCAGCTTGATTTCTCCATTTTCAATGGCATGCGTTATGACTTCACCTATAGGCCTTTATGTTTGGAGTGGTCTATGGAACGCATTTGGTTAATGACTCAACAAGATTTTCCCCATTCCTGGCACTGTAACTTTTACTTGATGACATAGGATTTTCAGTTGAAGGATTGTCTCTCAAATTAAATGGTGACTCCATTTGAATTTCTTTCACATGCAAATATATATATGAAGACCTCTTTTCAAAAGACTTTTATTGTCATGGGGTGAGACAACAAAGGTTTTTTTTTTAATATTTTATTTATTTACATGTCAGATGCCATCTCCTTTCCTCTTTTCCCCTCCCTAGAAACCCCCTATCCCACCCCCTTCCTTTTTGCTTTAATACCTTTTTAATTACATGCAAGTATTATTAAGGTCAGTTCTAAGTTGAGGAACTAGCAATACAATAGATGCAAATAATCCATCCATAATTCCATTGGAAACTAAGCACAATTTGTATCTGAATTAGCCACTTGAATGTCAGCTTGTGACATATTAAGGAAAAGACAACCCACAGTTAAATTTAAGCAGAGTTGAGTGGGAAGGGAGGAGGAAAGGAAGAAGAAAAGAAGGAAGGATACAGGGAAAACTTTACAAAATCAAAATTGTAGTATTTACTTCTGTTCTGCTGGAGATCATACCTGGGCCTGGAACACGACAGCAAAGTACCAGAGCAGATAGTTGCATCCCCAGCCCTTGAGACTTTTGTTTGTTTAATGCAGTCTTTGTACAGAGATCTCAAACAGCAATTTGTTAGTTAGTTATATGTTATCTTTTCAAAAGGAGCATTGTCTTTATTTTTTTAGTAGAAATATTTCCTTCTTGTCATAACTTAATGTGCAAAATGAAAGGCAAATATAGACTTATAGGAAGTTTAATTTTATTTCAAACTTGAATAGAGAAAGAAAATCAGATTTAGTTAAATAAAAGAATGTTTAAATCATCTTCAAAGAAATAAATCAATCACTCACTCAGCAGGGAGAGCTGTCTTCCCCCTCAGAAAAGCTACATTTAAATGTAAAGCCATCTAGAATGTCAACTCCTGAGAGCTATGCAAAATAACTGTCTTTCAGAAAACATAAAATCTGTGCTGTGCTAAAACAATTTATATGCTAGCAGTTACAAAAAGAATAATGTTTAAGAGCTCAGTCTGTTTCTACCATTTTTTGAACCAGTTTATTTTATTATGGCCCCAAATTTAGAAAAACAAACAAAAAAACCAACAACAAAAAAATAAACAAAGAAAAAACACCTATTATACTATTGTTATAGAATGCAATATACACTGCACACAGGATTACTGTTGATGAGTTCTTAGGCAGTTAATTTAAAGCTATATGACTTTTTAATGAAAAGAAATATATAGCATTTTTTCATTTTATTTATTTACATTTCAAATGTTATCCCCCTTCCCAGTTAAAGCCCCTATCCTCTCCCTGCCCCTTGGCCCCCTGCATTTATGAGGGTGCTCCCCACCCACCCACCACCCCCTCATGCCTTGTGAAAATTTGCATCTCAGGTTTACAATGTAGTAGGCACTGCCAGTACCACCACCACCAAGAAAAACAATAACAAAACAACCAAAACATAAATACATTTTGTTTGTCAATTACTTCTTGGCATGGTGCCTGTGGTTAGTTTAGCTAATGAGTCTCCATTGGAAAAAAAATATTTTCCCTTTGCTAGTGGGTATCAATTGCAAATAACTTATTTCTTATAGGTGGGTTCCGAGTTCATAATCTCCTCTATGTGCTGAGACTCTCAGATATGTAATTTTCTTCTTAAATTTTAGATGTTTTTAGGTTTCTTGTTTTATAGAGATATAATATCTGGAAATTATTTTAAGTTTATTCTTATAAATTGTGCCAAGGAAACAATATGACATTTCATTAAATGGGTCTGAAATATTAATAACAAGAAAAGATTGGCATTGTTTTCTAATTTTACAAGTTGCTAAACCTAAAGAATGTTTTTGAAATTGATTCATGATAAGATTGCATTTTTATAGGTAATTGTTGATAGAAAACTTCATTATAATAACCTCTGTATTTTGAAAAAAATGGAAAAGTAATACTCCAATAATTAAATAATAGAATGCTTAATTTTAGAGGTAAGTTATCAGAAAATATAGATGTAGCTCTAAACATTTTGCACATTGTAGCATAGGTGGGTTCTGCAGGTCTCAGCATTCTGAATTTGAAGGTGTTCTATTCTTTTATCTTGTCAATGTAACCCCCTGTAGTGTTCCATATCATGAAACTTCTGAATATAAATAGCATGTGAAAATACAAAGGGAACAATGAAAGGACAGGAAAGACACTAAGGAAGGATAGAAGAACTCATTAGAGGATAAAGTAATGGAATAGATGTGTTATGGAAACAGAAGGAACCAAGGAAGGGCAGTGGATGAAGGAGTTGATAAAAACAAAGCATAATGTCACATACGTTTGAAATGTCACAATAAAACCCATTTCTTTGTAGTCATCCAAAACTTTAATGCAAAAGGAGATAACTGAGCTGCCAGAAGACAAGGCATTTATTTGAATAAGTGTTTATAAAACTATTTCCTCATTTTAGAACAAGATACAGAGGCTAAGGGATTAGGAGTATGAGGAGGTGCTGCTCACAGGATATGAAACCCTCTCTTATACCAGAGAATAAAAAGGTTCTTTCTTTTTCTGAGATCTATTGCAAAGGATAGTAAGTATATTAGGTAATAGTATGTCAAATTTCTTAGAATGAGTTTCAAATGTTCTCATCACAAAAATGACATGTATTTGAGGTACGTTCATATGTACTGAGGTGATGGATATGCTAATTAACTTGATCTAATTGCCCCAAATTATATTAACAAATGACAGAATTACTTTGTACTCCATGATATATATACTTATAGTTAATTCACAATAAAATTAAAAATTAATTTTTCTGATATATCTAAAGCCCCATTCAGAAATAGTCATGCTGAGTCTAGTCACCAAATCAAATTAATTCTTTTACCAAGCTCTAAATGTTCTACAAAATAATTGATACCCTCTTTCTGATTTCACTTTCATTGCCTTAAGTGTTACATTTTTTATTTGACTCTAACATAGTTCTCAGTACACTCAATCTTCCAAGTCAAAAATGTTAACATGAAGAATGACCCACTTTTAAACTACCAAACTAAAGTAATTTGCGCTACATGAGCATGACTAAGAAGAGAGCATGACAGTGCATCTGACAGCATCCCTAGAGGATGGGAAGTGGCAGATGATAGCGAGTATGGCCCTAAATTAACTAGATCAGGGGTGTTACACTCAAATGGGTTTCATCTTACTACTCATTTTTTTTCGGACAAATGTATTTCCTCAGTCAGTTTCAGTAGACAACTCTTTCACAATCATTTGTTATATAATATAAGGAGAAAGAACAGCTACATTCCTTGTTGTGTGGATATCCAAGTTCCCCAGCACAACCTGTGGAAGTATCTTGGCAACACAGGAAAACTTCAGTAGACCTTAGTGAAAATCTATTATCTGATCCACCCAATTTTCATTGACTGCCTTAATTATTATTCTTTTGAATTTCTTGTGCATATTCATAATGGTTGACATGAAATTCTTAAATTCGACCCTGTTTTTCTTTGATTTGTGTAAAATACACATATATTTATAGGTTAATCTTTATTATATAAAAGATAATTTTGCTTTCTTATAATTGTTTCACAAATTTATGTGTATTAGTGTTCACATTTTCCAGATTCTTAGTAACTTCACTCGCTTTAGCATCCATTATTGAAATGAGACTTTGAAGTTCCCAACTATTTTCACTGAAGTTATTATTAGTTCTCATTGTCAGCATGCATAGAGATACCACAATCCGATTCCTATTTCTTTCTTTCTTCCTTCCTTTCTCTTCCTTCCTTTCTTCATTTCTTCCTTTCTTTCTTTCTTTCTTTCTTTCTTTCTTTCTTTCTTTCTTCTTTCTTTTTTGTTTTATGTTTTATCTTCTCTAACTTTGGGTTAGATTGTTGCATTCATTGTCATCTAATATGATTTTGACATAGAATTACACATGTTAACTTACTTTTGCTCTTTATCCATATCATATTCCTTTGTTTATTGCTTCTTACTTTTTATGATGACCCTATTGTTTTAATTTAACATTTTCAACATTTTAATGATTTTATCAATATTTTAAAATTAATTTTCTTGGTGGTTGTTCTGTAACAATGCATGCATCTCTTTCTACCATAATCTATTTCAGATTTCTGTGAGCTTAGTTCAAGTATGGTCATATACCAATTATGAACTTTATGTGCTATACACATTAGACTTTATCACTAAGATACACCATGGCCACCTCAGCTTGTGTTTCTTAAATCCAGGACATCTGTTCTTAGTTATGCCCATTCCTCTGTTTCTATAAAGCCGAATTCTTCACCTGAAATTTTACCATCAAGGTGCACTGAAGTAGGCTGTATTCTTCTCATATACCCCTTTCCAACATGTAACTTGGTCCTGAATGAAAACCAGTTGAGCGTAAAACAGTACCTGCAGTCCTTCATCCTTCACCATGCTGAGCTCTGGCATTGTACCAAGGAAAGCACAGCATGGTCTGGTCCCATCCAGTATCCCTTTTTTGCAAAGTTTAATGAATTCAGAATGATTTGAAAAAATATGATGTGATCAACTATGGTAGTTTCATGCAAGAGCAGTTGCTTCAGGCTACTTCTGCTGTCACACTAAAAGTGAAAGTCTAATTGGCATCTTTAGCTTTTTGTTCAACTTTACTGAGATCTTGTGCAACATTTAAATTCAATGTTGTAGTAATAGTATACCGACTTATACATATTAGCTCATGTTGATCTCCAAGTTCCCAAGTCTTGCAGATACACATCGTTCTATCCTAGAGTCTTTGGAACTTAAGTGTTGAGTTAGAGCAGCTTGGGTGGGGAAAATATGTTCTGATGAGCAATTTTCTTATCTTTTATAAACTGAAATGCTGTAAATTAAGTAGTAAAAAATATTCTGCAGAGTGATAACCTTTAACCACAGCCTGCGACTGTCTAAACTCAACTGACAAGCACCTAGGATAACAATCACATGAATGGTTATCCTTATCATGAAAAGAAAAAGAGATTGACCTGATAACAATAGCCTTATTTTCTAAGGAGTTATTTTACCCATTCTCCAATATTAGACAATAATGTGTAAGTTTACCTAGCCAGGATTTTGCAAATGATGATTTGTGGTAAATTCTTACAAAAGCAGCTTGTGTTTCCTTGGAGTATGTTTTCCCAGACTGTGTGCTTCACTGGTAGGTTCTTAAGCCAATGCAATGCATCATTTTGATGAACAAATGGAGCTTAAAATAGAATGTTGCACCCACTGCTCGCTGCAAATATAACAGAACTTGTCATTTGTATTAGTAGAAAGTAAGTCTCCTGAATTGTAAATCCAAACACTATGGCCAAAAATAACTTAAAGTGCATGTCTGCTCAAATAGGCAATTAAAGTTACACAAAAACAAAGGCACACATGTCACAGAATACATTAATTCTGGCAGTGCTGAGGGGCACTATACTCTCATGCATAAAAGGTATACTACTCGTCACACTGGGACAGGACAGTGGCATTGTCAAACAGTTGGCACAAGGAGGAATATCTAAAACTGAATTGCTGTTTATTTTAAATGAGACTGTCATACGTTATAAGGATGTGTGAATGAGAATATTTTAATAGCAAAGAGCTACTGCATGCAGTCTTCATGTGGTCTGATAGAGGAGAGGTGTTTTTTAATAGGCAAAAGAAAAGTTTTATTGTAAATTGATTATGTCTTGCACAGTACAGCTGAAAAGGAAAAGGAACCTTCTTTACTTTTACTGTAGGGATTCCTCAAAAAGCTGAAAATAAAAATTAGTTTGTTTCAGTGCAATGACACTGGGCATATCAACTATGGCTAAGAGCCAGTCTCATGCTCAAGTCAGGATGATTCCAGATACCATGATTGTGTGTGCACTTTGTTGCTATGCCTTGGTGTTTGCATCTTTTAAGGTTTTATTTTGTGTTCTTGATTCTTTTCTTTGGTTATTTCTTTAAGAAAGGGATCCACCTCATATTGTCAGCAAACACAGATACTATTGAGAATGCCAAGAAGTGCTTGTTGACAGGAGCCTGATATAGCTGTCGTGTGGGAAGTTTTGCCAGAGTCTGACAAATACAGAGGTAGATGTTCGCAGCCAACCATTGGACTGAGCACAGGGCATCCAATGGAGGACTTAGAGAAAGGACTGAAAGAGCTGAAGGGGTTTTCAACTCCATAGGAAGAACAACAATATCAACCAACCAGATACCCCAGACCTCCCAGAGACTAAACCACCAACCAAAGAGTATACATGGAGGGACCCATGGCTCCAGCTGCATATGTAGCAGAGGATGGCCTTGTCAGGCAACATTGGGAGGAAAAGCCCTTGGTCCCGTGAAGGCTCTATGCCCCATTATAAGGGAATGTCAGAGTCGGGAAGAGGGAGAGTGTGGGTGTGGGGGAGAACATCCTCATAGAGGCAGGGAGAGTGAGAATGGGATGGAGGTTTCCAGGGGGAAACTGGAAAAGGGGATAACATTGGAAGTGTAAATAAAGAAAATATTCAATAAAAATATATTTTTAAAAAAGAAAAAGAGAGAATGTGAAATTTAGTAGAGTAGCAAGGAAGATTTGGGATGACTTAGGGGAAGAAAAAGAAAATAATCAAAATATATTTTATGATCTTTTTTATTGAATTTAAATCCTACTCCATGAGATGGAACCCATACCTAACACTGCTAAGTAGACTAAGAATCTGAAACTATATAAGCTATACTATTATTGTTATTATTATTATCCTGCTAAAGGGACATGACAATAGAATTACTCCTAATGACAGCACCCATAAATCAGAATATCACTCAACCCTCATCTGAGAAGACATCTCTTACAGTAGGTAGGAATTAGCACAGAGACTCAAAATCCAGCTATATTACTCTTGGGCTTATACCAAAGAATCTTGTACCCTACTGTAGAGATATTTGTTATCCTTGTTTATTGCTGTTGTATTCAGAAAAGCCATGAAACAAAAACAACATAGATGTCTACCAAAAGATTGATGATTAATGAAAATGTTGAATATTTATATAATAGAATATTATTCAGCTGTTAAGAAGAATTCAATTGTGAACGTCACAGGTAAATGGAAGGAACTTGAAACAACCATTCTGAGTGAGAAAATCTAGACAAAGAAAAATAAACATCCCATGTTTTTTTTAAAATTTGTGGTTGTTATATCATCATATCTAAATTTTCAGATACATGTGTTTCATTTGAAATTCCACTAGATGTCCTGCAAGATGTGCTGGGACAATAGTGATATAACACTGGTAGGAGTGGTCAACCACTGTTTGTTAACTTGAGGCCCATACCACAAAAGTGAGTCTATGTCCTACATTGCTTGGGTGGCCATAGACAGGAAATAAATAGTTCTGAGACCTATGGTAAAACCAAGCATGAAAAAAAAACAATGAAATGATTTCTAATGATATTCTGCTATACTCATAGATGTTTGCCTTGTCCAGTCATCATCAGAACTCCTCCAACAACAGAAGGGAGCAGGCACAAAGACTTACACCTAGTCAATATTCAGAGAGAGAGAGACAGACAGAGACAGACAGACAGAGACAGAGAGACAGACAGACGGACAGGGAGACAGACAGATGGAGAGAGAGAGAGAGAGAGAGAGAGAGAGAGAGAGAGAGAGAGAGAGAGAGAGAGAGAGAGAAAATGCCCTAAAAAATGAAAAATGGAAGGAGTCAGAGGGGATGGAGGACACCAGAAGAACATAGCCCACTAAATCAACTAAGCACAGCTCACATGGTCTCATAGACACTAAAAGTACAAAGTCCTCTGTGTGTGTGTGTGTATATATATATATATATATATCATAGCTGTTAGCTTTGTGTTTCTGTGAGACTCCTAACAGTGAGAGCAGCTGTGTCTCTGACTCCTTTGCCTGATCTTGAGGTGCTTCCTCCTGTTAGTTTGCCTTGTCTAGTTTCAGTATGAGGGATTTGCTTTGTCTTGTATTTTGTTTTGCCATAATTGGTTGTTATTTGTTAGAGGCCTGTGCTTTTGTGAAAGGAAATGAAGTGGGGAATCTGAGAGAGAAGGGAGACAGGGGGTGGTCTGGAAAGTTTGGAGGAAAGGAAATCTGCGATTGGTGTGTATTGCATGAAGAAGGATCTATTTTCAGTAAAACTAAATAAACAAGAAATAGTCTTGTTAGCTAACAGCCTTGGTGGCTAATCTTCAGTGTCAGTGTGATTGGATTTGGAATTACCTAATGTACACAACTCTGGGCGTTTCTGGAGAATTCTATCAGAAGGGATATGAGTGTCAGCATCTTATGAGCTAGATTTCTGGACTGAATAAACAGAAAAGCAATCAAGTCAGTCAGCTGAGCACCACATTCATCCCTCTCTGCTTCCTGACTGCAGATATGGTATGCACAGCCAGCTCAGGTCTTCCCAGCATGATAGACTGTATTCTTCCTTTCACAATTAATTACAATAATTTGCTTTTGGCAGGCATTTGGCCACAGTGATGAGTAACAAAATGTCATTATTTGCATTCTTCATGTTAATCTTTCCTGGGACCAAAACTGAATAAAGATTTGTCTGTTTGTTATTTGTATGAATTGCATGAACTTAAATATATCCTCACCTGATCACTACTGTATAATATGAGGCCTGATGTGCTGTGCCTGTGGCAACTCCTCTCACATGGTGCTTTGCTAAGGCAAGACCCATGGGAGGGCATGTGATACTGGGAGAGAGTATAAATAGGACTCAATGGACAATGACTGCACACTTGCATAGCTGGCCATACAACAGTCCATTGGTCACAAGTCTTCATCTTTATTGCTTCATTGGTTTCAAGTCTTCATCTTTATTGATCTTCACTTTGTTGAAAGAGGCATGACAGAGAACTTCTCCTAGAGTCCTGGCTTATCCTGGTTGTTCCTGCTCACTCGTTCTGATTTAGCAGAGAACTGGCTATTTCTGCTAAATTGTGGCACTACTGCTGGTTCCTGTTTGGTAACCTAACACTACTGAATTGGTCTGCAGATATCATGAAAAACAGAGATTGGAATCACCACAAGGAACAACTTCTGAGCAGGTCCACATTCTCTTGTCCTATTTATTATCTTTTCTCCCCTGCCTTTGGATGGTAGGCTAGAAAAGGAGTCATAGCATTTGTGAGTCCTTATTAAAAGTAAGCTTTTAAAAAATCTAAGTTTACAGCCATATACCATAAATTGTCAGAAGTCTCTGAGCTTTATGCCACTCAGTTTTGATTGGGAGAGACAGAACTTAGGCAATAATGAAAGTACATAAATAAATAATAAAAAACAAGATGAGGATAGAAACTACAGTGAGGTAATCAGGAGGAGAGAAATGGGAGGTGATAAAAAAGAAATCAGAGGATCCTGTCTGTCAATAATATGGAAGAACTCATTAAATCATTAATAGTGTTCTATGGTATAGCATCATGATGATACATATATTCTTATTCCTATGGTATTATTAGTAACAAAAATTATTTTAGGTTGATCTGATCTTACAACAAATTTTAATTTGAAATGCAGAAAGTCTGCAACACATAGAAGTATTTCCTCAAAGGTCCTAATTCATGTAGCTCTCACATGATCATTGAACATTGAAGTTTTATACTACATGGCCTTTAATACTTACAGCATCCTGCCTCCAGCCTGTTTAGAACCATTATCTTAGGAGTTAGCCTTAGTCTGTGAAAAGGGTCTACAGAGAATGGATACAATTTCAAAACAGAATGAAATCTGGGAAGGTAGCACAACTATGGAATGATGATGAAAACTTTGAAGACTAACCTGCTGCTAACATGAAAGATTTCAATAAGGAAACTGGAAAAGTAGGGCTCACTAGAATAGACTGTAATGAACCGGCTTTAAAAAGAAAGACAAGAAGAGTGGTGGGTTTGAGCGAAACCACAGAGCTAGTCAGTAGGATAGAACACTGGATCAGCTCCCATGATGGAGGGAAAATGATAAAAGTCTATTTAAATCACATATCCTCTTTATGAGGTCTCAATTAAGCTCAACTTTTTAAAAAAATATGCATCTCACTCCTCCCCACTACCTCATAAACCATCCCTTCACAGAAGTAGGAAGAATATTGAAGGGAAGATGTCTGGTTGTTCTCTTCTACCAAATTAATTTTCCTCACCCCCATATGTCAATCGTTATATGCAGCCTGTTCTAAATTTTGATCTAGTGCATTATTGATGAGCTCTTAAAAAGAGATGAGAACAATGATCTCCCACTCTCTTTCCAAGAGAAAAATCTTCATGCAGAAAAAGAATCGACAATTTAACTCCCAGGAGCCGTCTCTCCAGTCAAGTAATCACACTTATGGCTTTGCTTTTTCCAAGTTCTCTACTACCTTATTGGATCACCATCTTTGTAGACCTATTGTGTATAAAGTACTCCATTCAAAAGTAAATATAGTACCAACATTTGGTTATATTTATATTAGCTTCCATGAGCATATCTCTCTTGGTTACACTGATGCATTTTTATTTCTCAGTGTTACTTTATTTTAGAAAGACCAAGTTGGATGGTTATTTTCAAAAAAAAATTACAATTCTCTGTGCTTGATTTGAATATTACTAATTAGAATTCAATTTCTGTATTGCCAACATAATAAACTAAATGAAAATGATATTTGAAGACCACATGCTGAAAGTCAGCCTATTTTTAAGTATCACCCTGTTAATTGACAAGCACGACCATTTGAATTGCAAGGGAACAAAACATATCATGTGCATAAAAATAATCTTGGCTGAGTTCAAAAAACGAAACAGTAATTAATTCACTTAAAACTAATTTTTTAGACTCAGTGAAGGCTTTTAAGTTCTTTTAACTTACTTGTGACACATTTTGATATTTATAAAGCACTAACTTCTATTGTACAAACAAAACATGTTTACAGTGGGAAGACTGAGTAGAAAAACAATGAATGATTAGAAGAAAAACTAGAAAAAAAGTTAAATAAAGGGGCAGAAAAAGAAGACAGAGAAAAGGAAGTGAGGGGAGGTGGACAGGAGGATGAGGAAGAGGAGAGTTTATTATCTCACCATCCAAGTGGAGTTACTGGCAACATTTTCTGTATTTTATGTGGCTTTCAATGAAAGCCTAATTTTTATAACAAATTACAATTATACGCTAAATTACTAGTTTAAAACATGATTATCTCCAGACATGTCAAAACAAACATGTCAATAATATTTTCATAATTTACATTATTTACAAATTAAATTCATGGAATAGAAAATTATCATGTTTATGGGTCTTTAAACATTGACATCTATACTGTTTCTAACATATACAAATGCTATAACAAATAGATTTGAATAGATGATAGATAGATAGATAGATAGATAGATAGATAGCAATATAAAGATAGACAGGGTTGTAATTTGTTTTACTGTTTTCTTAAAAATCCACAACATTATTTTAGTTTGAATATTTATTTTTAATGTCAGTATTTTCATCCTGTATATCTGTTATTTTGTTTTGTTTTGTTTTGTTTTGTTGTATTGGTTTGTTTTCCTACCTAGCAGGGTTTAGAAGTTCAAATAAATGATGTGCTCCCTAGCAGCTTTCAACCCGTACCTCTAAAACTTGAAGTTAAAATACTCAACTCCTTCTGCAGTAGGTGGGATGATTCTGAAGTGCTTATTTACATCAGCTTCATGGCTTTCCCAGGGGATCAGGCTCAATAAACCACTATAGCCAGTATCTAATGTGCACTTTACTCAGCATGTTTTCCTGTGGCACATCTTCATTTTGCTCCTGGTTATCTTTATATCTCACAAATAAATTAATTGC
>NW_021604618.1:11534877-11538353 GCF_004785775.1 Grammomys surdaster | reverse complement strand
CTCTCTCTCTCTCTCTCTCTCTCTGTCTCTGTCTCTCTCTGTCTCTCCCTCTCCTCCTCCCTCTCCCCCTTCCCCTCCCCTCCCCCTCTCTGTCTCTGTGATAATTAATGTACACATGATACTTACTTGTGTGTGTTTACATCCCAATGCACCTGCATGTATGCCACAGCATGCTGTGACATTTAGAAAACAATCTTGAGTATCTACTCTTGACTTTCATTTTGTATGATATACAGGCTCTTAATGTTTGCCAGGTCATTCTTTTGTTTCTGTTTCTCATTTCTCTGTAAAAACACTGGAACCATGTAATGCCAAACTTTATATAGGATTCTAGGAAGACTAACTCAGTTTCTCATACTCCCACACCAAGTTCTTTTATCTACTGATCCATATTCCCAATCTCATTTTGATATCATTATGTGTGCCCCCTCTTCAAATACTTCATGTTCTCTAATTTACACTGTTTTATTACAGTCTTGCCAAAGGTAGATATTTCATGCTTGTAAAAGCTACCAAGTTTGATGGGCAAAATTAAAATTTATTTAATTAAATTTGTTTTGTTAATAATGAGATGATTTATCTTTTTAGATGAGAATAATCATTTATATTTTATGACTTTTCTTGTTGCATTATTGGCATTTTAATATTTGTGTGTGTGTGTGTGTGTGTGTGTGTGTGCGCGTGCGAATTTGTGTCTGTGGGTAAATATGTGTCCTGGTGCCCACAGAGTCCAGAAGAGGGCATTATATGCCTCTGGAGCTGAAATTAACAAGCAGCTGTAAGTTGTGCAGCATGGGTTCTGGGAAGCAGACTCAGGTCCTTTTAAGAGATATACATAGTCTGAATCACTGAGACATCTCTGCAGTTCTCACATTCTAATTGGATAACTCTTGTTTTCATGCAGCTTATGATCTCCTTGACTATTAAGAGTATTGATCATCGCTTACATTGTAAAATTAGCTAGCTAATCCTCTGGAGTCACATGGTATTTACCTCCTAACCAACTGGGAAATGTTTCCTTCAATGTGCTGTGTCTTGTATGATAGACAAAGTATGTCTTTATTGGCAAACCACTATTAATAGATAATGTTGTAGAAGGTAATGCTAAGTTAATTTACTTATATTGTTACTGTGGTAGTGAACATAAATGACAAATTGTGAACTGTCTGCAGTTCGAAGAGGCAATGGTCTTGTACATTATCTTGCTTATAAAACATGAATGGGGATCTTTCAGACACTCAGCCTCCAATCAGGCAGTATACACTAGCTGATATGAGGCCCCAGACACATATACAACAGAGGACTGCCAGGTCTGGACTCAAATACGAGATGATGAACCTAACCATTGAGAGACTTGGAGCCCCAGGGATCAGGGGGAAAGATTCTCTTGGTGATGAGGACAGGAGATGTAGGATGTAGAACAGTCGGAGAGTGGAACAGGAAGGGAATAAAGTCTGGACTGTAAAAAAAAATGATTAAAGAATAAATTTTAAAAAGAAAAAAATAAATAAAACATGAATGGCCCTAATTTGCTTATCTCTATACATTCTCACTGCCTTAACCAGGGAACATTACCTTGTATATTTTTTTCCTATGGAGTAGTAATATAAACTCACATGAACATCACTATGAGTTTCTTAGATCCAGTCTCTGTCTAAATATGATGAACCACTGCCACTAAATCAAATTTCAAGTACCAACAGGCATTCCGAGGAATGAATTAGCCTTTATTCTTTCTAACAAGTCATCTGTTCTGACCATTTCTGTGATCTCATTTCTGACCCTTATTAAAACAATTCAGACTTTATGGGATTTTAAAAGCATTTCTACTGATGCATCATTATCGTCTCTGGATAATTTGAAAGGCTTATGAAATACAAATGTCATTCTGGGTAACATGTTCTGAGCTGGGTTAATTCCTTCATTTACAGAATTGGCCTGCTGTTGACTGGATATCTCTGCATCGATGGCTCTGATCGGCTAGAACTGATGTTTACACCATTTATTATATCATTTCTAATCAATTTCCCATCTTATTGTCACAATAATTTCCAAATATTGGCTGGTTGCCTCTCTATTTAGGGCCAACATATTTCGTAATAAAACATGCTAAATGATTAAGCCTCAACAATTGGCAGCCCAAGGAAGTCAAGGGAAATGTAGATTTATCCTTACTGCACTGCCCATCTGCCTCTTATGCCGGAAGGCCTTTGTGCATCATCACACATGCTCTGTGGTTCATCTTTGCACTTAGAAATCGGAATTAAAGAGGGCATGTCTATGAGCTATATGTCTCACTTCCTACGAACAAGGATCTGCCATCCTCTAGAAGACTGGAAGGTGAAGTTTTTGTATCTCATATAGTAGTGTTTTCCAACCTATGGGTCACAATTCCCTTTGGGGTCATATGTCAGATATCTTGCATATGAAATATTTACTTTAAGATTCATAGCAGTAGCAATATTACAGTTATGAAGAACAAGAATGTTATGGTTGGGGATCACCACAGCATGGGAACCTCTGATAAAGTGTTGCAGCATTAGGAAGGTTTAGAACCACTGCCATGTAGAATCTTGATGTCTAACACAGACCTTTTCTCATAATTATTGAGTATCACGATCTTTGGAAGTTGTGCTAAATGAGGTCAGGTGTCATCTTATTTAATCATTAAAATCATATGAATCATATGAAGTACATAATTTTACAACTACCATTTAATTCACAAGCAAATTAAAGCATGAAGCTTTTCTATCAATCACTAAAATCACAGAGATCTTGGTTCCATAGTTGTGCCCAGGCATTTTCATTGTAGAAACTTTCCTGTAAAAATTTAGAGTAGTTAAATAATAAGTAATGAGCCATAAAAAAATATTTGTAATATATAAAACATAATCATCATTCTTTGAATAGAGATAAATAGAAAAGACAAAAAGTGCTAGGTATGGTGGAGTACCCCTTAATTCTTACACTTGTAAAGAAGAGGCAGGAGGATATCTATGAGTTTGAGGCTAGTTTTATTTATATAGTGAATTCCAGGCTAGTAAGTGCTTTAAAGGGAGACACAGTTCTGCAAAATAATTATAATAAAATAAGTACCTCTAAAATAAATAATAGAAAATTTATGGCATGATTATAAAAGCCAAAATTTGTATTATAAAATTTAACCTGATGAGTAAAAATTGTATTCTTAGATAGATCACAATTTGAGCCAGTCACTGGAGGCCTGACGCTATTACTGACGCTATGATGCACTCACAGACAGGAGCTTTGTATGGCTTCTCTCCGAGAGGCCCAACAAGCAGCTGACCGAGACACAGATACTTATATTCAACCAGTGGACTGAAGTTGGAGACCCCTGTGGTTGAATTAGGGAAAGGCTGGAAGAAGTTGAGGAGAAGGATGACCTCATAGGAAGATTAGGGTTAGGGTTAGGGTTAGGGTTAGGGTTAGGGTTAGGGTTAGGGTTAGGGTTAGGG
>NW_021604618.1:11526083-11534867 GCF_004785775.1 Grammomys surdaster | reverse complement strand
TAGGGTTAGGGTTAGGGTTAGGGTTAGGGTTAGGGTTAGGGTTAGGGATAGGGTTAGCATTATGGTTATGGTTACGGTTACGGTTAGGTTCAGGTGGTTAGGGTGTTAGAGGTTTAGGGGTTTCGGCTTATTGTTATTGTTATAATTTGGGTGGACCCCAATCTCTCTCAAACACTGTACCAATAACTATGCAACATACACTACCTGGTATGATAATTTCCACGTGTATATAACAGAGAACTGCCTGGTCTCTCCTCAGTAAGTAAGGATGCACCTAACCCTTGAATGGCTTGAGGTCCCAGGGAGTGTGGAGCCCTTTCATGGCTTTTGTGGTGAGTTCAGTTTGGATGTGTGGGTGTCCTGTGTCGTCAGGTCAGAGGTGTGGAATGCTGACATCTTCGTCTAGACAGGGGTGGAAAATGACCCAAGGAATTGTAGGAAGGCGAACTGGAAGAGGGATAAAGACTGGACTGTAAAACACATTACAGATTAATAATAATTATGTGTGTTTATTATTAAGTTATAAACTATATGTTATAATTGCTTGTGTAAGTGATGTTTGTAACATTGTATATATGGAGGAAAGAGGAGAAATTATGGACTTTGGTCTCTCCTACACTTATGTGGATTCTAGTGGTAAAATTCAGGGCTCTAGGATTATGTACGGAGCATGTTTATCCATTGATCTATCTCAGCCTTATTAATTTAAAGAAAAAATATATGGAACTAAACAACATGTAAATAGAACTTTCACATTCATAAACCAAGATGATGAAAAGTATCCTTCATTTTTTAGCAAGTTCTTTTACTGTTAAGAATAGCCTGTTTTTTGTCTTAGAAACTTTAGAACTGTGAGTACCTCAGGGAATTATTTGGGAATGTGCACTGACATTAACATAAGAATGATCTCCACAATACTACTTAAAATTATGGACAACTGTCAAAAGCTGGTGGTAGTTAATTAGAAGTATACAACTAATTGGATGCTGATTATTGCCAGTATGACAAATAGTGAAGGAATATGAATTATGTTTATAGTTGGAAAAAAGAAATTCACAGAATGATTCAATTTAATTTAATTTACAATTCTCATTACACACACACACACACACACACACACACTAAAAATTATGAAAGACTGAAATCTAAGACCTTATGTGCCTGGAGGAAATCATCATGAAGAACTTCATAGCATAGGTCTTGGTAAAGGTTTCTTTGCTATAACAGGCACACAGAAGTCAAAAAGAGACAAGCTGGGATTATATCAAACTAAACAGCCCCAGTGAGCACAGATCATGATCACCACAGTAAATGTAAGAATGGAACAAAATGTTAGTACATCATAACCAGGATATGCGGCTGATGTCCAAAGCAGGAAATGGGTTCCTAGCAAAACTTGGTAGCAAACCAACCAAACAAACAGTAAACACCAAAACAGCCCAATTTAAACATGAAAAGGAACAGAATACATATTTCCTCAAGAAAACACTATAAATGAAAAAGGAAAAGGACTCTTATATAGCCAACTGCTATTACACTATTATATAAAAAGTACTTCCATATTATTAGTTGTCTGGGAAATGTAAAACAAACTACAATGAACTATCATATCATGCCTATTACCAAAACAAAAGCCAAGTATCAGATGTTTGTGTGGATGTGGAAATTGGGAATCCTTGTGTAATTTGATGGGAATTAAATGAGATGCTACTACATCAAAAATTAAAACTAGAACCACTGTAGGAGTCAATACTTTGACCTCTGGATACCTGATAAAGAAATTAAAATCAGAATTTTTGAAAGGTAGCTAGATGTCCATGTTCACAAAATTATTCAAAACATGAAAGGATAAATGTCAGAAAACAAAATTCAGTGCAATAGTTGTGTGAATAATTAAATGTTTGTACGGTATACATAACAGAATTTATGGTTGTAGAGAAGAAATACTGGTACTGATGACTTTAAGTTATGAGTGAACTCAGAGGACATTATGTTAAGTGAAACAAAATAGACATGGAAATTCAAATATTACAAGAGCCACTTACAGTAACCAATTTAAAATAGTCAAACTCTCAGATATAGATAGGAAAACGGTGGGTTTAATGTCTAGAGAGTAAGGAATGGAGAAATCTTATTCAAAAGGAACAAAATCATGCTTATGCAAGATAAAGTGGATGGATTCTCAGCTGGTGGTGATATGTAGGAAGGATGTGGACACTGAGGAGGTGAGGCCTCACGGAAGCATGGGGAGTAGACGGTTGGAGTGAATGTCTGTCTCAAGTGTCTTTCTTCTCTGTGCTTCCTGAGTGGATCGGGATTGACCACCACATACAATTTCTACCATGATATTCTTTCTCATCCCTCAATAAGTTCTCAGGTCATGAAGCGACGTATGCTGAGATTTCTGATGAACCAAAATAAAAGTTGGTTATGTCAGACATTTGGTGAGAAATGATGAGAAAACTTACCAAACCATATTGATATTACGTTAAGTGTTCTTATCATAAAAGCAAGTAGTAAATAAGAAAATGAGACAAACATTGAAATGGGGTAGATATGTTTATAGCATTCAGGACTGTGGTGGTTTGAATGGGATGCCCTCTACTCCAAGTTCAGGCATTTGAATACAAGGGATCCAGTCTGGGGCGCTACTGGAAAAGCTTAGGAGTTTGGTCCTAGTTGGAGGAAGTATGTTGCTGAAGGGAGGGAGGCTTTAAGAATAAAAACCCTCATCTACTCCTGGTTTACTTTGTCCGTTTTATGTTTTCAGTTTAAGATGTGAGCTCTCAGCTGCTGCTTCCACCTCTGTGCTAGCTCTCTGATGCTTACTACCAAGTTTCCCAAACCTGATGGACTCTTGTTCCTTTGGAATAATAAGCTCAAGTAAATACTTTAGTTCTTTAAGTTGACTTTGCCATGGTGTTTTCTCACAGCAAAAGGAAAGTAACTGATACAGAATGGTGTTTATATCCCACAGTTATCTTATCTCCAAACTCATGAAGTTGTAGATTTTACATACATGCTACTTTTATTTGCCAATCATACCTCAGTTGAATGTTTTAAAGAAAATATTCTATGATAACATTAAGTTATCAAAGAACACAATACTTTTACAATACATACACATATCAAAATAGAAATGTAGACTTATAATAATATTTTGTTGGTATGTGTTAGTGCTATAAACATTTACTTATTTCTGTTTTATGGTAGCTAAATATTCTATAATTTCATTTATAATTCTTACAGCTAGAAAATTACATTAAACTTAATTATGAAGCAAGTCTCTTTGCCCCAATTCTGAAGTGAACCAATTGTACATCTCTTACAAGTGAGGCAAGATGGCATGTTGTTATGGAAAGAGTGGAGTGAGTTATTTATGTCTCAGTTATCTGTAGGAAGCTGGCCAGCCGTCTGTTTGGGGTGGGGCAGTTCTCCATCTGGGGTAGCTAATTAGTGATGATAGCTGCAATCTGTAATGTTACTGCTTTGTTGAAGTGAGAATCATCCTTTCTTTGTATAGTACCAGCTCCTTTTAGAATCAATACACTCCAAGGTTATCTTTTCAAATAACCAAGGTTTCTGAACATAAGATCTCATTTATCAAGCAGGTTACCATATCAATAAATTAAAGAAAGAAGAGGAATAAGAAAGGAAGGGGGAAAAGAGACTGAAACTGAAGAAGGAAAAGGGTATGCATGATTTGGTTTAATCCTCAGATTATAAAGTACTTACAGGAGAATGACTTTTTAAAAAATTAGTTCAACCTCATCACAAAGATGAGAAAGCTGAAAGTCTACCAAGAAGAAGAAAAGATGCTTGATGTTTAGACAAGACACAGATTCAAGTAAGCAACAGACTTAGTCTTAGTCAATATTCTATTGCTGTGAAGAGACACCATGACAATGGCCACTCTTATAAAGAAAAGAAAGCATGTAATTGAGTCTTGCTCACAGTTTCAGGGATTTAGTTCTTCGTCATGGCAGGGAACATGGCAGTACAAAGCCAGAATGATGCTGGACAAGCAGCTAAAAGTTCTACATCCAAAGTCAGAGGTAGCGGAAAAATAGAGGGCCACTGACCCTGGCTTGGCCTTCTGAAAACTCAAAACCCATCTCCAGTGACATCCTTCCTCCAAGAAAGTCATGCCTACCCCAACAAGGCCACATCTCTTAATCCTTCTAAATACTTTCACTCTATGATGACTAAGAATTCAAATATGTGAGGCAATGGTGAAGTAGAAATTTCCAGTTTAACAACTCAGTTGTGTCTTGTGATGCATTTCCTGGAAGCTGTCTTCTGAGCAGGCATGTGATGTTTTGCCAAAAACAGATACTCGAGAGGGTATGTGATGTTTGGAATGAATATAAATGGAACTAAACAAACAATGAGAGGAAACTCTTGCGTTTCTATGCCAAGCAATGCTTAGCTACTTCCCCGGTCTTCAGTGGTCTTCACTTTGTAGAGAGAGATCCACCACAGAACTTCTTATGGTAGCCCATCTGATTCTGGCTGCTTCCACTGACTCATGTGAAAAGAAACCATTGGGAGGAGAGCAAAGGGATTCAGGTTTAGTTTCAGAGACCAGGAAATTATCGCATGATGAAAGAGGGAAGCAAAGTAGGCTAGAAGCTCCACATCCTGCTCCACACACTTTCATTGCTAGGTGACTAGAGCATCAGTGTGAGACAAGGGGTGGGGAAAGGAAGGAGGCAGTACAGGGACAAAGAGTTAGTTTTCAGCCAAGTGCACTGCCAGAGGATTTGTCGGGCACTATTTAACCACCTTTAGCCTTACCCAGCCTTTGTGCAGCATACGCCTGCTAACAACAATGGTGGTCTTTCTTATAATGAGCTGACATGGCATACAATAGAAATCTGAGATATAAAGCATTTTAAGAAGGCTTTTGTATTATATGGCTTTCATTGTCCATTCATTAAATAAATGCAAAATAATGGGGCTACACAGCATTGAGTTAGTTCCCAATATTGGAAGGGATTGGTGTCAGTTGTGCTATCGACAATTACAATGGTTGTTCTGGTGGGCTCATGAATCCAATAGAATAACATAATATAGTAAGGGGATAAATGTTGCTAAAGACCAACTGTCTGGTGAAGGGCATTATTCTGACCTACAAGACAAATTTGAACTCATGATGTCATAATTGAGCAATGTCATGTTACAGCTTTAAAAGCTTGGGATATGATTGAGAAACTGGGGGTGGGGGATCCACCTTATTTACTAAGGTAGTATGGCATCGTGCAGAAATATTTTCTAATTTCTTGCAGAGATTGGGTTCAGCTGTAAATAGATCGGTATCAGACTCTGGAATCAGACATTCATTGATAAAGATTATGGCATTTGAAAAATACAAATAATGAATTTAAGAGAGCAATTATGCCATTGAAAGCATGAGGAGCCCTGATGGATGAATGGATAAAAGAGACTACAGGCATCATAGGGAAAGCCATAGCAAGCAGTATCAGGAATCAAAATGCCTGAAGCTTTAATTGTGATGAATTCGGCCATTTCTAAAGAAATTGGAAGGCTACAAGATTCAGAGCTCAAAATAGGAGGTTCATTGACTCTGGAGAATATGGTATTCTTAGAGGAGAATATGTAGGTTCTGGCTACTATGAAACAGAAAGGCTTCCAGGATATTATAGCTGCTGTGGAAAGGGTAAACATTGGTCTAAGGATTGTAGGTCCAAGAGAGACAAACAAGGTAATGAACATCTTGCCATCAGGAAATGAACAGAGGGGCATGTCTCCTTGAGGCTCTGTAGCAAACAATAGGAGCCATCTTCTTTTGGTCAGCCAGGACATACCAAACAGACCAAAAAATCTAAGTATTTCTAAATAAAAAACTAAATATTTCTGACCTTGTATACGCTATAGAAGGAAGTGCAGCTTTGGATCTGGCCACAAATATGCCTCTTACACTATCCCCTTAAGTTGAATGTTACAAGTTCATCACTGGTGTTTATGGTCCTTTACCTTTGGGGACAATAGGAATAATCTTGGGAAGAAGTGGAATAACTTTTTAACGATTTATTGTGCATCCAGGTATCGTAGATGGAGAAAGCAAGGAAGAAATTAAAATTATGGTTAACGTGCAAAAGGAGATGCAAATTAATGCAGGAGATAGAATTGCTCAGCTGTTATTGTTTCCTTGCATAAAGGGCAAGGCTGCTCCAGTAGAATGAACAGGGGCTTGGAGAGCACAGGAAAATGTGTGGTGTGGCAAACAGTGGTTAATGATCAGAGACCCAAATGAATAGTGTTGCAATAGAAGGTTTGGTGGATACAGAAGCTGATGCTAGTATTCTTTACCAAAAGTTTTGGAACCCAGATTGGGTACTTCATAAAGTTTAAATACAGTCTATAGGAAATGATAAATTATCAAGAATAGGACAAAGTATGTGATAGATTAACTGTGTGGGACCAGAAGGACAAACAGGGAAATAGAGACCTTATGTGACTGACATACCCATAAATTTATGGAGAAGGATTTTTACAACAATGGAGTACTCAAATTAATATTTCTGCAGTTCCAGGGGCAGCAGATGAGGAAATTACAGGTGATAAGATAGATGTTCCTGGAGAAGGTATTGATACTGTTGCCTGAGAACAGTCACAAGCTGTGCCCATTGTCCAAGCACAGGACACCATAGGGATTGAGTTTCCAAATGTATAAAAGGGCCATTGCTGACATACCAACAGTCTTGATATTAAAATGGTTATCAAACAGACCTGTGTGGCAAAAGCAGTGGACCATAACGCAAGAAAACTTACAGACACTTGAACAACAGGTACAAGAGCAGACGGAGATACAATATATAGGAGAATCTACCAGCCCGTGGAATTCCCCTGTGTTTGTTGTAAAAAATGAAATCAGGAAAATGGAGGATGAGAACAGATTTAAGAGCAGTAAGGAGAGTAATTCAATCAATGTGTCCTTTGGAGCCTAGATTTTCTTTACCTTCTTTGTTATTCAGATCATGGCCTATAATAATAATGGACTTGAAAGATTCCTTTTCTCACAATACCCTTACATGAGCAAGGTAGGAAAAGGTTTTCTTTCTCAGTACCTACTCTGAACAACAGTGGTCCAATCAAAAGGTACCATTGGGATGTACTTCCACAGGGAATGTGAAACAGTCCAACTTTCTGTCAGTATTTTATCCAACAACCATTAGAAATAATTTGTAAAAAATTTCCTCAATTTATCATTTATCATTACATGGATGACATTTTTTGGTTGATTCTGATGAACATGTTTTAGAAAAAATGTTTAAAGAAACACAAAGGATTCTGCCATGATGGGGGTTACAGATTGCTCCAGAAAAAAATACAAGATTCACTTAGTTACGTGGATTATAAAATTAGTCACCAAAAAAAATTGCCCACAAAATTAAAATATCAAAAATTAAAATTAAAAAAATAGTGACCAATTATAACTTTAACAATTTAAAAAAAAGGGAGATATAAACTGGCTAAGGCCTACAATTAAATTAAGTAATTATGAGTAAAGCAACTTGTTTCAGACATTACAGGGAGATTCAAATTTAAATAGTCCAACATGTTTAACAGCTGGAGCAGAAAAAGATCTCTTGCAAAGACTACAAGATGGATATGTGGATCGGATTAATCCTAAACTTGATTGTATTTTGGTAAATTTTCCTTCAATTCATTCTCCTACTGTCATCATTATACAAAGAGAATATTAAAGAATGGATCTTCATAGCTCATAGGCAAAGTAAAAAATTGCAGATATATGTAGAAATATTTATGAATTAATTATAAAAGGTAGAATAAAACTATGGCAATTGTTAGGAGCATATCCAGCTGAGATTGTAGTACCTCTTAATAATGTTGAGATTATATTCTTATGAGTGATCGATGAAGATTGACAAAAAGCTTGTAGTAACTACTTGGGAGAAATTAATAGCAAATATCTGGAAAACAAATGTATTCAGTTTATAAAAAAATTAAGTGTATTCTTTCCCATATTTTAAACAATACACCAACTCCTGTGGCACCAACATTCTATACTAAAGCAAACAAGACACTGGGTCTGTGCTACCTCTTCTTTGAGGCTTGTCTTTGACTTTGCCTTTTGAACTTTGGGGATTAGGTTCATAGTGTGTGGGGTTGTGGTTGCACTGATCCAGGTGTTACTCCAGGAGCAGTCATTCTCCCTTCAAACAGAGGCAGAATAAATAACTATTTTACTTATCCTTTCAACAAGTTTGTGTGTGTGTGTGTATGTGTGTGTGTGTGTGTTGTGTGTTGTATGGGGTAGGAAGAGTACATGGTATGGAAGGCATGTGGAGGACAGAGGACAGTTTTGTGGAGTAGGTATTTTTCTTTCACTTTTAGAAGAGTTCCAGGACTGAAATAAGGTAACCAGGCTTGTGCCACATGTGTTTTTACATACTGTGCCATGTTTCTGGCCCCATGGTATTTTAATTATTTTATTAGTACCAAAGAATTTTGTGGATGTAGGGTCCTATCTCTTAGTTTCTGTCACTTCTTAAGGTAGAAAACAACATGTCTGTGTTAGTCTTCTTATGCATTAAAAAAGGGGGGCACAGTCATGTACTATTCTGATGAATTAACACTTCGTACACAGGACATACAACAAGATCTAGTACATAACTGTTCATTGAATGTTATGTATGCTTATGTATTCAACAGCTTAGAGGTTCTAGCCTAAATAATTCAGCATTACTAAATTCCCTCTCTCTCTCTCTCTCTCTCTCTCTCTCTCTCTCTCTCTCT
>NW_021604618.1:11502626-11526073 GCF_004785775.1 Grammomys surdaster | reverse complement strand
ACACACACACACACACACTCTGTACAAAGTTATTATAAGGAACAAATAACATCAGAAGCACTTTACTTGCTATGAATTATAAAAATACTTGACATATCAAAGCCATCAAATGGCTGAGCCAAGAGGAGTGGCTTCTCCATGGCCCATCAGCTAGAATGGTTTTGATACTTAGCAATATATAAGGGGCAATAACATTGAAACAGAATAAAATTTTGAGTCAGAATCAGTTGGAATTAAAAATTAAACTATACCTTTGATACAAAGCAGTATGGCTGTGGTAAAGTAAATTCCTAAAACTTAGCAGTCTGGCCTATAAATTAGGGATACTGACAGCAGGGTAGTTGTATAGGTTTACTATAATGAAGTGATGTATTCAGTATTGTATTGCTCTTTGAGCAGGCAATGGAATGCCTATAAAAAAGACATTAATGATCTATTAATATGCACAAATCAATTCTTATCTTCTAAGTTTTCCTACCTGAGGCTCAGGGGAAATCAGACTTCAGACACACTTGCTTCAACAGAATTGAACCTAAAGCACCGTCATTAAATCCCTTTCTGTCAACAGGCATAAACATTCTGTAATCACTTTGAAGAGTGCTGGCAACATGGCCAACTGTTCTCAGAGATGACTCAGAAACACAACAAGCCTGTGCTTGAAGGGCTGTAAAGCTCTCAGGTCTGAGTCATTTTGATGCCACAGCCTCCAAGCCCTGATGTTCCCAAGTGATTTCACAACTCCCTACTCAAGATGTCTACCCTTTGGTCGGAAGACACCTGGGAACTCAATGACATTGAGTCAGAAGTCACATTTGCATGCAATTCTGTTTATCTAGACACCTGTTATCACAAGTTCAAACGTCTCCTCTTCAGTGAAACCTTCCCAGATGATCTTGATCAGTACCCAGGGCTCTCCACTGAGTGCCCTGCTCTTTCCCTCTAAGCCATTCCAAGGCCATCAGCTTTACACTTCTGAAACTATACAGTACTGAATAATAATGCTTGAAAACTGGACATCTTAAGCTCTTCTACTAGCTCTAGACAAAGCTGTTTTAATTTCTAAATCTGTCATGAGAAATATTGATACGTTATTCATTAATCACCTGAAAGTATGATATACCCATTGAGTGTTCAAACCACACTAAAAGGGCATGAACACATCAAACATATTTAACTTTTGATATACAAAAATAGTGACTGGCCCATAGTGACTTTCAATCACATTAGTTACCTCAAATGTGTCTTATAATTCAGTATTTCATGCAAAAGTTTGGATTCTAGTTACGCTCATACTGTTGAATTTTTGTTAACTATTATAAGAAGTTATTAGAAATATTTAATGTAGTCATTTATATTTATTTTCTAAACTAAAGGTTAGCTGACATTGCTACAGGTTTTCAAATCAATGGTTTTTTTCAGGCTTGCAAAGCATCTTGACTTCATGTAAATTTGAATATCACATTAAAATCTGGGGTTTGCTCCAAGTAAGTGAGCTAAGCTCATTTACCTCCTCCAGCAAAAATTCCCACTCTCAGTTTCACTATCTTTGTCTTACTAACATCAATTCTAAGGCTGCAGGATAGCTCACTAGTAAAACACTTGCCTGGATTGCAGAGTCTGGGGTTTGATTCCCAGTATGTCAAAAACAAACAAAATGTGTCTACCCACTAATGCCAAATTTTCGAGTCAATTACTATGAAAAGAAGAGAAAACACTAGTCTGATCTCTTCATTTTAACCCAAAAGCAGACACAATTCCTACTGAAACTGCTTGCCATTTCTCTCTTTACTAACCCTCAGGCTATTTTCTCAGACACAGACTTGCTCCACACACCAAGCTATGTCTTCATGCCTGATCACAAGAGAAGTCTCTTCTTGGATGCTTGACTGTCACTCACTTGATCCGATCTATTTTAAGCATAGCTTCACAGAATTTTCTTCCTTAAATAGCATTTTTGTAATGTTTCTCCTATGCTTAAAAACCTTTTATGGTTTGTGAGCTCTTACAACTCCAAGACTAAATTATCCCTGACCCTGGATGGAATTGTTATTTTCTACTCGTTTCTTCAGTGAGATGAACTTCTGCGGGTGTTGACCAATACACAATGGAGATGATTTACTCAGTTCTAGCATCCCAGTAAATCCCCTGTGCCAAAGGTTGTGTGTGTGTATGCATGAATGAGACAAAACCCCAAGTTGAAGATCAAGGAAATTAGAGAACAAGGAAATTGTGAGCAGGGTACATAATGACTAGGGAATGTGAAAGAGCTGTAAAAGGTGTGAAGGACATTAAGTCAAGGCCAATCTTCTATAATCTGTGGGAGTTCTGACATATTGCCCCTTCCCATAATCCTTCACTCAGTTTGCCTATGCTCTACTACTTATGTAGTAATAGTCAGCTGCTATGATAAATCAAGACAGGAGGGTATTTGAGTTCACTCAGAAATAGATCCCGAAACAAGGATTCTACAGAAAAGTGCTTATTCCAGGAACACATGTAAACCCAGGAGGAGAATAAGGTAAGAAATAATCAATGAGTGATATATTATCTAGTAAATTTCAATAATTTGTAACCACATCTTGATCCAACAAGAACAGCATTATGAAAATAGTGTGGAGTACACCCTTTAGATGTCATGCATATAGTCAGGAAGTGAAGCCATTCACAGTACTGTGTCACTAAGTATTTCAAGTGTTCATTTTTCCCTGCCTTCAGACAGAGCAATTTGCAGTGTTTATGGAGTCCTCAGAAAGGAGATGTAGCTTCCAGTAGTCCATAGTCTTTCTCTGTAACTCTTGTTTTTATGGATGCAAAAGAAGATGCACTAGTAAACAAGTGATCCACAGGAGTCAGCTGTGAACTCTAATGAGCATACACCCTGTTCCTCTTACTATAGGTATGTCTTTGAGGAAGTGAATTTCTTCAATCTCAGTTTCTCAATTTTCACAGTAATTGGGCAAGTATGGTTTGGATTTTACCAAACAGCCAAAATCATTTCTCCCCAATGAAAATGTTGAATAGAACTGAGAAAACAAAAGTAGAATAGTCCTCATTGAAGTACAGACAGGGCGTCCCAGCTGAGAAATATTATCTTAGAAAGCAACTACTTCCAGAAAACAAAAAGTGAAACACTGTGCACTACTGGTCATTATCTGATTCCTAGCACCATCACATACTGGCTCATGCAAATGTTTCATGATGCTTAGTGGTATTCTATAATGTTTAGTGTCAATCCAGTTCTCTACTAGAGAAGGAAAGATATCACTAGCAGATATTATAATACAATCTCATTCACTCATTTCTGTATGGGACTGTTTATTGATAATCAAGTTGTAGTACTGCTACTTGACATGCTAGGGATGTGAAAATGGTGTTCAAATAACAAGTGTATAATGAATTTTACCTAGATGACAGAGAATATTTTCTGAGGTTTGTGGACTGGAGAGTCTGTGGATGATTTAAAATGACCTGTTAATTTACTTTTACCATCACTCTTTACTTTATTAAAATATTATATTGTTAGGTAAGTATTAGTATACTGTAGTTTTCATTATTACGATGATTTATTTTCTCAGTGCCTGAACAAATTCATACTAGAGTCATGAATCAAGCTCACTTTTTTTAAATCTCAAGTCCACATCATACCACTATTATATCTATGTAGCATGTGACTGTGTCATAATACAATTTACAGAAGCAATTTCCAAATTCCTCAAAATATCAAGTCCATGGATTGTCAACACAGAGGTCAAAGAGGGTGACTACCCACATGTAAGGGATTGTAATTAAGTTGTATCATATTGAGTTATTGAACTTTTGGTTTTGAAGTTCTGCCTAGAAAAACCAAAGCAAGTATAAAAATTCATTGTTGTTTTTGATGATGATGGTGGTGATTTCAATAGAGGAAGCCACAAATACTTTACTTCACAACTAGCTTTTATAGTGAGAGATTTCCAGTTCATTCATTCACCCATTCAATATGCTTTGCATATCCTCTATTCAAGCTATTGTTCTATACATACAAAAGATACTAAAATTAAAACCGTAACAAAGATATGATTTCATTCCACATTATAATGATCAAAAATATTGCATACATTTCACTCTATATAACAGTAAATAGTATACTTAATAATTTGATAATAGTAGGGGACAGCTACTTTTAATTAAGAATAAAGAGGGCTCCTGGATGCTACAGCATTTGTGCTTGTTTCTAAAACATAGTTTGAAATTCTGACATTTGAACTACAGTATTTACAAATGTGTGAAGGGTAATACATGGACACAACAGCAGTAGAGTTTATGGTGAAGCATGCAGGCACAGAAGAAACTAGCCTATGTGTTCTGCATGCTGTTCAACCTCGTGTTTTATTGTAACTATGTGTATGTAAGTATGGGTATCTGAAGAAATGTAGACAATACCCCCTGGAGCTGGATTAATAAAAGTTGCTGTTGACTACTAGACCTGGGTTCTGTAATCTGAATGCTAGTACTCTTCAATAAATGCAAGCACTCTTACCCAATGAGCCTTTTCTCCAGCCCTCCTGATTGTTTTGGAAAGCATATAAAATATATTTCAAATAAAACTAAGGTTTTAAGCTTCCAAGCAGGGAAGAGATAGATGACTAAGTATTCACATGTAGAAGAATTACATAATTATCCATGACCTTCAAGGATAAAGTACAGAATACCTCAAACAACAAGAATTAGAAGTAGAAGAAAACTTACTTTGTGTTTACTATGTACCAGGAATTATAGTAAAGTATTTGTTTGAATTAGTTTATTTAGCTATCATTTCTCCCTGAAAACCTTATACTATTATCTGTCTTTAACAGATGAGAAAATAAGGTTAGTGAATAAATAATATCCCAGTGGCTTCAACATTCATAAGTAGAGAACTTTAAAGTAGAACTCAAGCCATTTTCTGTGTTAACAAACCTCTCATATACACTAGAGATGGGAGAGTTTGAGAAGAGGAAAACTTGGAAGACTACAATGATTCTCTACTTATCCATAGATGATTCTGCCTCAAATCCTGCTATGAGAACTTTAGACTCTGGTTAGTAAAGATTCATACCTAAGCTCTGCACTTTCCTATGTGTACATAGACTCCACGTCTTTCCTTGTTTTTTATATTTTTTGTATTGGTTATTTTATTTATTTACATTTCAAATGTTGTCTCCCTTCCCAGTTTCACCTCTGCAATCCCCCCATTCAATACCACCTCCCCCTGCTTCTATGAGAGTGCTCCCCCACCCACTCCTACCTCACTGCCCTAGCATCCCCCTACACTGGGGCATTGAGCCTCCACCAGACAAAGAGCCATCCCTCACATTGATGACAGATAAGGCAATCCTCTGCTACATATCCAGCTGGAGCCATGGGTCCCTCCATGAGTATTCTTTGATTGGTGGTTTAGTCCCTGGGAGCTTTAGGGGGCTCAGGTTAGTTAATATTGTTGTTCTTCCTATGGGATTAGAATCCCTTAATCTCCTTCAGTCCTTCCCACAACTCCTCCACTGCGGTCCCTGTGCTCAGTCTGATAGTTGGCTACAAGCATCCACATCTGTATTGGCTAGGCTCTGGCAGAGCCTCTCAGGTGAACAGCTATATAAGTTTCCCTCTTAATGGAGTCTTTATCACATGATGTGGCCATGGCTTGCGTTAATATGGGAGAGTAAAACTAATATAAGTTTCTTTGTCTTTCTTGTCAGTTTCACTAACAAATTCACCTTCACAATGGTCATTATCAATTCTTTTCTGTACTCATGAACTCTAGAACTTTCATCTCTTTTTACTTAATATACATTTCATTACAGCTTCTCATTTGCATGTCCAAACTTAAAGTATCTCTCCTCTTGCACCCTGGAGCCAAGATTAAGTTAAATTAAAGTAGTGTGAACAGAGCACTGTAATATTACAACAGCTAATGTAACAACCCAGAGGGATTCATATGATGGACAGGCCATTGGGACATAGAATATGAATTAAGACAAATGAAACAGTTCATGTCCTAGACTAGATCCAGATGGACAACCCATTTAACAGTGTTACTCATAATATCATGCAATTTTTTATTGTTTAATTTTGAGCATATTTATATCAAACTTGGCCACATATTTTTAAAACTATAACCAAGAATAAACATTAGTATGAGAAGATTCACAAGGGCACATGTTGTATATTGGCAGAAATTTTATTTTTATTTAACTTTTCATTATCTCCCTGTCTATCCAGCATGTAAATTTCTTCAACAGCAGCATCTGATGTCTGATGAATTTTCAATGGCAGAAGCTTCAAGACAAACACTTTTTCCATCTCAGCATTCAATGTTTAGTCAAACTTTACCAGTGTGAGGTTTGGCTCAATATTTTATTCTAGTTTGCCTTCTGATGCTGTGATAAAAACATTATGACCAAAAATAACTTGGAGAGAAAATGGCTTATTTGGTTTACAGTCTACAGTCTACGATTAAAAAACCAGGGCATGAGCTCAAGGCAAGAATCTAGAGGCAGGAACTGAAGCAGAGACCACAGAACACTGCTTGCTAGCTTGCTTCTTTGGATTGCCCTTCTAGCATTCTTATACAAGCCAGGCCTACCTATCCAGGGACTGTATTGCTCAGAGTTGGCTGGACCCCTACATATTAATCATCCATCAAGAAAATGCCCCACAGGCACATGTCTGTGGACCAATCTGATAGTGAAAATGTTTCAATTGGGGTTCTCTTTACTTAGGTATGCCTAGGTCTGTGTCAAGTTAACAAAAACTATGACAATTCTAATTCCTCCCCTTCCCAGGGGCAAATTTATCATTATATCCAATTACTCATTTCTCCTAGCTTTTCATACAAAGATAACATCTTCCTACAAAATAATGAAAATCCAAAGAATGTGATCAACATGCTGCTGGCCATCTCACACCCTAAGTTTTATATATAAGCACTTCCCCCAATGATATTTCTATTTATAGATCCCATTTTAATCACTGAGAATGCTCCGAGTGAAAGCCACTAAAATTTTAAAGGTTATTTTGGTTTATTTACTATATCATACATGCAAAGAAAGAATATTAAAAGCTGTAAGGGAAAGAGGCCAAGTAATATATAAAGGCAGACCTATCAGAATTACATCTGACTTCTCAACAGAGATTCTAAAACCCAGAAGATCCTGGACAGATGCCTTGAGGATCCTAAGAGACTGGAGATGCCAGTCCACCTTATAATGTCCAACAAAACTCTCAATCACTATAGGTAAAGAAACCAAGATATTCCATGGCAAAACCAAATTTAAACAATATATTTATACTAATCCAGCCCTATAGAGGATACTAGAAGGTAAACTATAACACAAGGAGGGTAACTACACCAAAGGAAACCAGAAGAAAGTATCATCTCATGACAAACCCAAAATGAACAACAAAATAATAAGAATTAATGGTCATTGGCCATCAATATCTCTCAATATCAATGGACTCAATTCCCCAATAAAAAGATACTTAAACAGTGGATACTTAAACAAGAGCTATCATTCTGCTTCATACAAGAAACACAACTCAGAAAAAAGATAGATACTATCTCAGAGTAAAGAACCAATAAAAAATTTTCCAAGCATACGTGCCTAAGAAATGTTCTGTAGTCACCATTCTAATATCTAATAAAATAGACTTCCAGCCAAAAGTAATTTTTAAAAAAAGATGGGGGAGGACACTCTACTCATTAAATAAAAAATACACCAGGCTGAAATCTCAATTCTAAATATCTATACCCCAAATGCAAGGGAACCCACATTTGTCAAAGAAACTTTACTAGAACTCAAAACACACAGTGAACATGACACAATAATAGTGGAACACTTCATCACCCCACTCTAACCAAAGGCCATCAAATAAGAAACAAAACAAAAACACAATGAAACTAACAGAAGTTATGAATCAAATGGATTTAACATATATCTACAGAATATTTCACCCCAAAACAATAACAACAAAAAGATACCTTTTCCTCAGCACCTCATGGAATCTTCTCCACAACTCACCATATAATCAGACACAGAATAAGAATCAACAGATACAAGAATATTGACATAATACTTTACATTCAATCAGATCACCATAGTCCAAGGCTAGACTTCAACAACAGAAGTAAAAAAAAAAAGCAAACATACTCACGGAAACTTAACAAATCCTTATTCAATGATCTCTAGGTCAGGGAAGAAATAAAGAAATAAATGAAGTACTTTCTAGAATTCAATGAAAATAAAAGTACAGGATACTCTAACTTATAGGACACAATGAAAGTAATGTTAAGAGGAAAATTCATAACACTATGTGCCTTCACAAACAAATTAGAGAGACCCTCTACTAGCAACTTAGCAGCACACCTCAAACCTCTAGAAGAAGAAGAAACAGATATGCCCAAGAAAAGGAGACAGCAGGAAACAGTCAAACTCAGGGCTGAAATCAACCAATTATAGACAAAGAGAATAATACAAATAATCAACAAAATGAAATAATTTTACTACAGCAGGATCTTAAAGAAAATCAACAATATTGACAAACCCTTAGTCAAACTAAATAAAAGGCACAGAGACACTATCCAAATTAACAAATTCAGAAATGAAAAGGGAGACATAACAACAGGAAACTGAAAAAAATTTAAAAAATCAACTCTTACTCTAAAAGCCTATAATCAACAAAACTGGAAAATCTACACAAATATTTCTAGGGAGATATCACATACTAAAGTTAAATCAAGTTCAGGTAAACTATCTAAATAGTCTCATCCTAAGGAAATAGAAGCAGTCACTAAAATCTATCCCACCAAAAAGGAAGAAAAAAAAACAGCCCAGAGCCTGATGGTTTTACTGAAGAAGTCTACCAGATTTTCAAACAGAGGCTAATACTCCTCAAACTATTCCACAAAATACAAACAGAAGAAACACTACCTAATTCATCCTATGAGGCCACAGTTATCCTGATATCTAAAACACACACACAAAACAACAAAGAAAGAAAACTTCAGACCAGTTTCACTTATGAACATTTGCGTAAACATACTCAGTTCTCACAAACTGAATGCAAGAACACGTCAAAAACATCATTCATCATGATCAAGTACTCTTCATTCCCGGGATGCAGTGATGGTTCAATATATGAAAATCCATCAACATAATCCACCATATAAACAAACTCAAAGAAAAAAATCACATGATCATCTTATTAGAGGCTGAAAAAAAATCTGTGACAAAACCAACACCCCTTCATGTTAAAAGTCTTAGAGAGACCAGGGATTCAAGGCACATATCTAAACATAATGAAAGCAATATATAGGAAAACAACAGCTAACATCAAATTAAATGAAAAGGTATTTGAAGCAATCCCACTAAACCAGTGACAAGACAAGGCTGCCTGCTCTCTTCTCATCTATTCAACTTACTATTTTAAGTTCTAGTTACAGTAGTAAGACAACAAAAGAAGATCAATGGGATGTATATTGGAAAGGAAGAAGTCAAGGTGTTACTAATCACAGATGATAAGATAGTATACATGAGGAACCCCAAAAATTCTCCCAAGAACTCCTACAGCTGCCAAGCACTTTCAGTAAAATGGCCGGATACAAAATTAGCCCAAAAAAATGAGTAGCCCTCCTTTATACAAATAATATATGGGCTGAGAAAGAAATTAGGGAAACAACACCCTTCATAACAGCCACAGATAATATAAAATATCTTGGCATAACTCTAACCAAGCAACTGAAAGATCTGTATGACAAGAACTTCAAGTCCCTGAAGAGGGACATCAAAGAAGACACCAGAAAATGGAAAGATATATAATGCTCATGGATCAATAATATTAACATAGCGAAATAGTCATCTTACCAAAAGCAATCTACACATTCAATGCAATCCCCATCAAAATTCCAACACAATTCTTCACAGACATGAAAAGTATAATTTTCAAATTCATAGGGAAAAACAAAAAACCCAGGATAGCTAAAACAATACTCAGCAATAGAAGATCTGGGAAGGATCTCTATCCCTGACCTGAAGATGTACTATAAAGCAATAGTGATAAAGACAATATGGGATTGGTACAGAGACAGGTGTGTCCATCAGTAGAATAGAACTGAATACCCAGAAATTAATCCACACACCTATACACACTTGCTCTTTGACAAAGAAGCCAAAAACATAAAATGGAAAAAACAGAGCACCCTCAACAAATGGTGCTGGTCTACCTGGCAGTCTGTCTGTATGTAGGAGAATGAAAATAGGTCCACATTTATCACTTTGTACAAAGCTCAAATCCAAGTTGATCAAGGAATTCAACATAAAACCAGACACACTGAATCTAATAGAAGAGAAGGTAGGAAATAAGCCTTGACAGCATTGGCATAGGAGAAAATTTCCTGAACAGAACAACAATGACTCAGGCTCTAAGATCAACAATTGATAGATGGAATATCATGAAACAACAAAGCTTCTGTAAGGCTAAGGACACTGTCAATAAGACAAAATTGCAGCCTACATCTTCATTAAACCTACATGTGACAGAAGGCTAATATCCAAAATTTATAAAGATTTCAAGAAGTTAGACTCCAAAAAATCAAATAACCCAATTTAAAAATGGGTACAGAGCTAAACAGAATTCTCAACAGAGGAATTTTGAATGGCCAAGAAGAACATAAAGAAATTTTCAATATTCTTAGTCATAAGGGAAATGCAAATGATCATAAGATTTCACCTTAAACCAATTAGAATGGCAAAGATGAAAAAACTCAAGGGACAGCACATGCTGACAAGGATGTATTGCTAGTAGGATTGCAAACTGGTGCAACTACTCTGTAAATCAATCTGATAGTTTCTCAGAAAATTGGAACTAGTTCTACCTGAACACCCAGCTACACTGTTCCTGGGCACTTACTCAAAAGATATTCCAACATTTCACAAAGATACTTGCTCAGTGATGTTCATAGCTGCCTGTTTCATAATAGCCAGAAACTGGAAGCAACCCAGATATTCCTCAATCAAAAAATGGATACAGAAAATGTGGTTCGTCTACACAGTTGAATACTATTCAGCTATTAAAAATAAGGACATCATGAATTTTGCAGGCTGATGGATAGAACTAGAAAATATCATCCTGAGTAAGGTAACCCAAGAAAATGGCACGCATTAATGTACTCACTGATAAGTGGAAATTAGTCAAAAAGTACAGAATATCCATGATATACCCAACAGATCCTAAGAAGTTAACAAAAAAGGAAGGCCCAAGTGAGGATGCTTAAATCCCACTTAGAAAGGGGAACAAAATAGTCATGGGAGGCATAGGGAGAGAGAGTCCTGGGTAGGAGAAGGTAGGTAAAGAGGAAAGGGAGGCAGAATCATGTATGGGGAGGAGGGGACAGAGACAAGGAAGAGGCCCAAAGTGCTAGGAAAATAAATGGAAATATGAAGTTCCCAGTGTGGGGATGGGTTGGGGTGTACCTCTAGGAAGTCCTAAAGACCTGGAATTGAGAGGTTCCCAGTACACAATGGGGAAGACCTTAGCCAAAAAGCCCAACAGTGAGGAGGTAGAACCTGAAGAGACCGCCTCCAGTAGTCAGACAGGGCCCCCAGTGTAGATGAGGATATCAACCTATCTAACTTTCAACCCAAAATTGCTCCTGTCTAAAAGAAATGCAGAGACAAAAATGGAGTAGAGACTGAAGAAATTGCCAACCAGTGGCCAGCCCAACTTGGGATCCATCCTGTGGGCACCGACCGATCTCTGACACTATTACTGATACTATGTTGTGCTTGCAGATAGGAGCCTAGTTTGGCTGTCCTCTGAGAAGTTATACTAGCAGCTGACTAAGATAGATGCAGATACTTACAGCCCAGCATTAGACAGAGGTCGGAGACCTCTATGGAAGAGTTAGGGGAAGAGCTGAACAAGCTAAAGGGATGGAAACCCCATAGGAAGACCAACAGTGCCAACCAACCTGGACCCCTGGGAGACACCAACAAAGAGCATACATAAGATGGTCCAAGGCCCCAGGACATATGTAGCAGAGGGCTACCTTGTCTCGGCACAACGAGAGAGAATGGGCCTAATCCTTTAGAGACTTGATGCCCCAGGGTGAGGGGATATGAGAGTTTCGTGGCATCATCTCAGAGGTGGCCAGGTGAGTGGATAGGGGTAAGAACTCTGTGAGGTGGGACTGGGAAGGGGCAACATTTGTGATGTAAATAAATAGAATAACTAATTAATTTTGAAAAAGAAAAGTATATCATAGACATGCTATCAGGACTCTATAAGATTGATCATATAAGACTCTTGTCACAATGTAAGAATCCTGTATATGTTGACAATGTGTTAGCTATTTGGTAATAATGTTGAATATGAGGACAAAGATGTTGGAGAGTCATATACACACAATATCATACTAAATCTCTGAGAGACAATTATAGAAAAATTAAAGGAGAATGAGGTAGCATCCTTTGGATAACTGACATTCAAATTGTGTAAGAGTAATATTTTTCATCTCAATATTTTTCATTTCTAGATTTTTGATACTTCTTCCAGGAGATAGAGTATTTCTCTTCTTTAATGTCACATTTATGAATCTCCCATTGAAGTCCACTGTTAATACATGCTAATGAAAAATAACAAAATGAAACGAATAATGCTGGGTGTTTTGAAGAATAAGTTCTGTCTTAAGATATATCTGTATCTTTGTCTCCCTCACTGTAGCTAGCCTGAAGCAAAGCACCATTGGCAGCTATCTTGTGGAAAATAGTCGATGCAATCATTGTACTGGATGATCTACACAAGTAGATTTCCAGGCAGAATATTAAATCTATCTGCCTCTTTCTAGATATCTATAGTAAAGCACACAAGGACAGACAAAAGGAAAGAGAAGAATGTTAAATATTAAAGGAGCTTGGATTTCTGGGTAAATAGGCATTTCAGATTCATTCCAAGATCTTCTCTGGAAAAATGAAAGAGCATAATCCATAAACTTAGAATTAAGTTTAATTCTAAACATAAGAAATGACTCCAGGATAAGGAAAGAATCTAGCACACAATAAAGGGATTATGATGTGTGATAAGGTCAAGCATGTGACAGTTTTTTTCAAATTTCAGTTAAGAATTTAACATAATGCTTCAAACACACAACAGGCTTTCTGAGAAAGTTTAGGTATTCACCACGATTCTTCCATATCACAACAATCATAAAACAAGTCCAAAGATTCACTAAGACCACCATGAAATAATCTGTGGTTGTGGCTTTTGTTGAACACAGTGCATTGTATATTGACACATGAAAAATATAAACACTTGGAGCTGGAAAAATGGCTCAGTGGTTAGGATCACTGACTTCTCTTCTAGAGGACTCAGGCTTCATTCTCAGTATTCATATGATTACTCGCAATCATCGACTAACCAAGTCTCAGGGAACCTATGCTCTCTTCTGGACCTGGCACATACCAGGTTTGCAAATGGTGCACATCCAGGCAGGAGAAACATCCATACACATTAAAAGTAGATAGGTGAACAAAGTTTTTTAAAGTAAAAAACAACAGGGTAAAGTAAATGGGGCTTTGGTCTGGAAAATGTTTATAAGCAAGAATAGTTTAAAACTACTGAGTTCCACACATACACCACATTATGTAGAAATCGGCCAAGTAAAGGGTCTGTGGGAAGATCATTTTCAAATAATGCAACTGAACCTGAACCAAGTAGTCAGGGGTATTCCCTGCTGGGTTTTGTTGTTGGTGGTGGTGGTGGTTATGGTTTGGTTTAGGTTGGTGTTATTGTTTATGTATTGGTTTGGTTGGTTTGATTTGTTGATTTCCTCTCTTTTTCAGCATGGTTAATATATATATATATACATACATACATATGTATATGCATATGTACATGGAGAGAGAGAGAGAGAGAGAGAGAGAGAGAGAGAGAGAGAATTACTCAGATATAAGCTCAAGAAGCCTAACTGGGGAGCCCAATCAACATTGAATCTTACCTGTTATTCTATACTTCTGGATAATCTACAATACTGGGCCTTTGAGCATGAGTCTAATGCCTTGAAGAACAAGAATTTGAAAGAGGGTCTTAGGTGATTGGGAGATAGAGTGAGTCAAGTTTACATGGAGAGTAGATGTGTATTTTTGGTACTATAAAGAACACTATGGCAAATTTTATTTTCCCAAATTTGCTAGGAAAATATTAATATCAGTGTTCTTATAAAATCTTGTCAATACAAGATTTGTCACAGCAAGCATGAAGTCTATTTCTGTCACTCTCAAATAAGATGAATGAAATATCAAGGGAGGAGATATGACATAACATTGGAGGTTAGTTCAGAAATGATTGTCCCCACCTTGCTGAAAACCACACTTTGAAGCCTCAAGCCGTCACATAAGAAGTATGGCTACCTTTCAGCTGAGGGGCTAAAATGACAATGGGGACTGGACACAGTCAGAAAAAGATGCTCAAGCTTCAACAGTTCCAATCCACTCACATTTCCATATTCTTCCCAGATTAATGAGGGTACATACGCATTCAGATGACACTCTTCCTGTCCCACTCCACCTGCTGCATTCCTAATTGTATCTGTTTATAAGTCAAATGTTAACTGTTATGCAAAGCCAGCAACTTCCAAAGCCATGAAAGATAAATATTCAATAATTACAATTGTTTCAAGCCAAGAATTTTCAAATTCTAAAGAAAGCAATGCAGCCAAATGGTCTAAGGTGATTGAGAATTATGGAAACCAAAGGAAGAAACCAAAGGAGAAAATGCTTGCTCCTGGACATGGCTGCAGGAGGGAAAGAAAAAAGAGTACTGGAAAAAAAAAACACTGAGAAATAAATGCATATACTGTCTGTATACAGTATGAAAAGAAATTGCCTTAATATATAAACAGAACTGAGTAGCAGAAGGCACTGACATGTAAAGTTCTTTTGACCCTATTTTTACCAAGGTCTACTCAGCTTGTTTTAAACCTGGGTATTGAAAAAAAGAGCATCACTCTCTCCACAGATGAAGACAAGGCATAGTGTCTCCATTTGTAATCACAGTGTCTCCATTGGTAATCACAAAGTTTCCTTAAGTGAATATTATTCTAATGTCATTGGTGAATAAACAAGCTTTAGGGATGTCATTTAAGCTGGAAATAATTATACAATAAACAGTGTGCTTGTTGTTTTAATTTAGTCTAGTGTTACCCAAAGCCCAGAGTGAAGTCTATAGTCATAGCGTACAGTCAAATCTAGTCCAATGGAAACTAAAATGGCTTCTGATGATTTAAGCACCAGTCCCCTCTAACCCCTCCCTCTTCCATATGGTATCCTCCAGATGGCTGGAAGCTGAAGAGAGTGGTCTGTAGCAATCAGTTTTCTCTCTCCTTAGCAATCCCAGTTCATGTATTACTTTCCCATAATGCCCCTGGATTCTAAGAGAACTGCCTTCTGTAGGTGCAAATTAAGCCTGGGAAGGTTGAGCTAAAAATTCTAAAAATAAACCACAGAAAAGTATGTTTAACACAGGAACCAGGTTCCAGATTGTGTCCTGTTTACAAAAGCACATATTGTGCTAATAGTAAAATTGAGTTCTACTTTCATAATGATGGCCTAAAATGAATACCACCCACCTACACCCCCATCCTACCAAAACTCACACTCCATCAAAGCAATTAAATCTTAAATAACCTTGACTAAACAACACTAGCAAATGGAATTGTGGGCACATATCTGTGAGGTTTGTTTACCAGTTTCCCCAAACTGCTTTACCAATCAAAATTAAAAAAAAAAGAAAGAATAAAGAAAAGAAAAAAAAAGAAAGAAACTGCTCACCCACATATGCATTCTGGACTCCTAAATTTTAACTCACAAAATAAATGTATTTTCATAGTGATCTGGGAAAGAAACCACTCAGATAAAACAGGTGCCATCCATTATCAGAAGCCAGTGCTTGAAACTACACTCCAGAAGCTTCCAGGTTCCATAAGATGTAATCAGTTGTTCAGTAATGAAAAGATAGCATAGTCAAATACTTTAATGACACACAGAAGGCTGTTTTAATTTCTAGAAATTTTACAATTTGTGTTATCATTTTAAAGAATATTTTTAAAATCTATAAACTGCAAATCTGTTTAATTCTACTTAACTCTGGAGGCCCCAAATTTATGTGTCTTCTATGAATTTTAACTCCATAGAATACTTGTTACCTTCCTTTCATAACATAAATTTTTCAAACATAGAATTACAGCAAGTAGCATTCTCAGCAATTTACATGGGATTATATTAGGTCAATCAACAGAGCAGTTAGAGGGATGCAATGTTTGACCAATGCAACTGACTTAAGAATATGGTGTTGATTTTTGGACAGTAAGAAACAATAAGGTCAGAAGAAATGCCATGAAGATACAAAATGGGATTTTTAAAAAGCACACAGACTTAATATACATTAAGTTACCTGATCATTTATGAACAGAGACAACTCCTTCAAAAAATGGAGTAAAGCAAGGCATTTAATTTCCACAGGCTTTAACATCTTTGTGTATAAAACAGGTATAAAAATAGGTACTGTGTAGGAGTGGCTATAAGGATATAGTCAACTATAGTGTGTAAATTGCCATCCAAAGTGCAGATATGGAATGACTAATACTCCCTCCTTCTGTTTACACTCATCCTTCATTTGAGCAATTTTATAGTTTCTGATAACAAAATGATACTAGAGTAGCTTAACATGAACATTCAAGTTCAAGTTAGTGACACTCTTATTCAGGGTTACATCACTACAGAAATATAGTAAGAACACAGAGAACAAGCAGTCATGACAGACCTACATAGCCCTGTTTATGTTTGGATCACTTCAAACCAACATAACATAAATGCCTTAAATTAAAAAGCATGTTCTTCCCATTCACTCAAATGTCAAACTTCATGTTCTCTATAGTCACATTCAAAATTATTCTGCAACTTGAAAATCCTGCAGATGAAATTTTTGTCTCTGTGTGTCTGCTCTCATACTAAAAGAACTGATTATACTTAATAAATTAAAAGCCAGTTCTTCATTCTTTATAAACCACAAGTATTCAGCATAAATCTGGACTTATATAGTTTCCCTGGTGAGTATTTAGTTCCTTATCTGAGCCATTATTAGTACAGAGAAATTCTGTTGACTGAGACTGACTGTCTCTGCCTCAAGTGCATCAAATGAAAGCAGGCAGCAAAGGTGGTAGCCTTTGATGGCATTCATCCTCAATGAACCACCAGAAGATAATTAGGTTTAGGTGAGAATAAGAGTGAGACCCTTGTGATGACTCTAGTGGGTTCCTAAAAAGTAAAGCTGGAAAGTCTCCTCTTCTCCAACATGTAAGACCATAGTGAAGAATCTATCTAATGGACAGGAAAAGAGCCATCAACACTGATATGTTGACCTTGAACTTTAGCTTTTAGAGCCATTAGGATTATTAATTTTTGTTTTTTAAGTCGCCCATGCTATAGCATTTTGTTCTTGTATCCTGAGCTGACTGTTAAGTGGTATAAGGTTTGAAATGCTAAGACCAAAAGTCTTGAAGATAATTCTCTTTTCTGAATTTTCTCCTTCTGTACTCGGACACATTCTTGTTTGAAATTATCTCTTTTTAGCTAGTGTTATGGGGACTATGAAAATCAATCACAGACAATTCCTTCCTGGGTTATTTCCTAAAGAAACATTTATCCAAAAAAAATCATTGAAATTTAATCCCAGAAGAGTCATATCTCAAATGCTTGATTTTACTATTATTGGAACTTACAATTCCATTTGCAAAGTTTACAATATGATTAATAAAAGAATGTGCACATTTGGGCATTTAAAATTAGCCACAGTTTTATTTTATGATTATATGTGGACCCAAAGAGTAGATACAAGAACTAGGAAAGGCAATGACAGAAGCAGTAAGTATCTTCTGGAAACCTACAATGTTATTGCTGCTTCATGCACTCTATAAAAGAGAAAAGAATGGAAAGTTTCATATTAACAGGAGTATGTTCTAAAATGATTCAACTTGGAACACATAATTTGATAAAAAGGGATAAAGATGCAATGAAAGTTTCTATACTGAGATAGTACCCACTTATAAGAGATTTCAACCTCCAGAAATAAACAAATAACATTCACGAAAGAGTCTACTGGGCATTAGAGATAGACACAGATAAAATATTTCTGGGTTATTTTGTTCCAGAATAAGCCTGGTTAATTTAAAAGCAAAACTTGGAGCCATACAGAAAAAATTAATGCATTCCACCCACCAAATGGCAACCTATCAACTATCAAAGTGAGGGAAACTTTTAACTATTGAATTAAGATGAATAAGGTATATAAAACATAAAAGGAGGTATAAGAAATATATACCAAGATAGTCAAAGGAACACTTGTACTATGTCATTATAATCCAGTCATAAGAGATTTAAGAACAATTTCTGCCTATCTGACTCATAAACTTAACTACTAGTATATAAATTCTTCCAACATCTAGGCTTTATACATTGGACTTCAATATGAAGTAGTCAAGTGAACCTTTGAAAATCGTTACTCTTTCCAGTACACCTTTAAGGAAATATAAGCGGACTTTTTATTATTTTCCTGTGTACATCTAGGTCTTATCAGAACTTTGAAATATGCAGTGCCTACAAGATAACATACTCCTCTTCATCCTCACAGTACTAATATGCTCAAGGTTCCTGTTGCAGCTGATGCTAAAGTAATCCAACCTATGGCAAGAAATCCCTCTTTCTTTCAGTCATACATGGTGGGATTTCCTCTGTATTAGGATTCATATGCAATACCAAATGGAAAACCAGTCTGGGGACTCAAGCCTGTAATCCCAGATACTCAAGAATTTGAGGTAGAAAGACCACAAATTCAATCCCTGTTTGGATTACTGCATGTCTATCCTTGGCAACTTCATGAGAACCTATCTCATAATAAGTAAAAATAAAAAGAAATACAAAAGTAAGAAAGTCAATCTTTTAGGCTTTTTAAGTACCTGGTATTTTAATTGGTAGATTTTCTTGTTCTTATAATTTGTCACAGATGCCAATTCCTTTAAAAGAAATAGACATGGTCCCATAGGAGATAGATCACAGATTAGATAAGATGGGACATGAAGTTCCTCTCAAAATATCCAACCGTAATGCCTCATGGCATCATTAAAGAATCTTACTGATGGTACAGTTGGTTGATAGAAGTGCTACCTTCTATTTGACAAACTATTCAAATTGTCAAATAATCATTTTGTAAGTCCAAGTCCTAAGACCAATTATATGAGTCTATCCTAACCAGTCATCTTATGCTCCACAGGGCCTACCAGGACATTCAGGGGCAAAAGAAATTTATTATCATTCTTAATGTTACTTCACTCATGAGAGTTAGGAGATATTCACTTTAAATCATGTATCTATCACAAGTTCTGCGATGTTTTAGTATGTTACTTCCTCCTTTTAAGCTTTGATTTTTTTTTAAATTGTAAAATCAAAGAAATAAGCCTTTATCTCAAAATTCCTTTAATGGAATATTGAAATAATGGTCATAATTTAGCAAAGTCCCAAGACAAAGTGAGAACTAAGTTCATACGCATCAGGGGCGGTGATGGTCTAAATATGACATTTTTGCCCCATCTTATGTCTAGATTTCCACAAAGCCCATGGATACATCCTTTGATTATCCTGCTGATGCATGAAAGTATTTTACTCTAAGACAAGGAGATTTGGTGCCTAAAACACTGCAATATGTAGTTTCTCCACTGTGATAAAGACAGTAATAACAAATAAAGCCCATAACAATATGCATTGTTTTATGAGCTAATATTCAAAATAAGTGTTATAAGACTGAGCTATACAAAATATGCAAGAAAGATCCACTGTTGTGAGAAAGTAAAATTAAGCAAGAAAATGTGGGGATATATTTCATTTTTAATGTGAAGACGCTTAACACACCCCATAGGGAAAGAGATAATTTTGATGTAAATGTGCTTAAGCATTTCAGACGATTTAATCACCAGGAGGTTAGAAATATGGCCAAGTAAAATACAATAAAGAGTAAATGCCTCTGAGCACAACATGAAAATGGAAGTGAAAAATAGGCATATTGAGAACCAAATTGTATCTTTGTATTTCTAAAGAGAAGTTGAAAATGATAATTTCAGGTTCATACACTTAAACAAAATATCTTACTATAAATTAATCCATAGAAAATAAGGAACTTTGAACTTCTGCCATACAGAAAATGTAAAGCATTTGACCAGCGTGTCAGCAGCAGCTCATGCTAATGCATAGAAATCCTTGAGAACATAAACCACAAATATTATATGGTGTATTGCTAAGTGGACTTAAATTTTCTCTGTCTTAACAATGAAGAAAATGAAATTCTTGTTTACAACTGTAAAGTCCATGCTTGTATAAGATAGCTTAGTGGGTAACAGTGCTTACCAGCAAAACTAACAGCCATCATTCAGTCCCTGGGATCCATACAGTGGAAGGAGAGAACCAACTATCACAAACTGTCCTCTGATCTACACACATGTGCAAAACTAATTAATGATAAATTAATGTTTAAAAATCTTAAGTCCTATACATTTTTGAAAGAAAGTAACATGGAATAGAATGTGATGCTAATTTTGCAAATAAGACCAAATTTTCTCTTAAAATTTTCCAGCAGCTGGAGTTTCTGAGTCAGGTTCAGGTAACAGCTATTTTGAAATTCTTAAGGGACTAGAAAGAGAGAGGGAGAAAGGATCCCTCAGGAAGAACTGACTCTGGATCAGCGGATGAGATGCTTAATTTTGTGAGAAGGTTTCCACAGCTGACTCCCCAAACTTCAGAAGGGTGGGAGGTGATGTCACTATTCTCCTTGAGCGTTAGCATTCATATTATCCAGGTGTGACACCCATCATCTTACTATGACTGAAGGAAGGTTGGAGGAGTATCTGAAAAGCATATCTCATGAGAGCGGGTGCAACTGTATGTAAGAGCATCATTAGTGCTTGACTGATCTCTTGGCAATTATTACATATTATGTTTTCTTGTTTTACTAACCAGTCATATTTATATGTACTTCTATTAGCATGTAAACAATTTGGGGATTAACACTAGAAAAAGACACTATGTAAAATTTAAAGACAATTTTTTTAAAATATTATTTGGATGTAGAGAAATGGTGTTACCATGTCATCTCCCTCAGGAAATACATTGATCAGAGCTTCGAATAAATTTAGTTTGAATTCATGCCTATGTGAAGCTAAAGAAAAAAAATACATGAATCGTTACTTCATTCTTTTATATTATTTTAACTTTGGCAGTTTGAACACTTGATAAAAATGTCACCCATATGAATAACTACCTTACCACTTCAGGAGGTTTGTCCATTCTTAATATACTTAAGAAACAGAAAGTCTATAAAGAAGTTATTTATAGTTACAGAATGCAAAGATATTAAAGAATCATGTCAATGTTAGAGCCAGGCAAAGTTGGAATCCCAGGTCTCCCATTGGCGGTAAGGCTTTGGAAGAGTTAATATTTTAGAGTAGTGTAATTTTTCCTGGAAAAGAAAAGAGGCCCACTGGTGTGATAGTAGCATTTGTCCTTCTGTGAAGTATCTTAGCACATGGTAACACACTCCATTCACTGGTCTCCATTTTGATACAGTTTGGAATGTTCTTAACTGGGGTATAGTGTTTTCACTGTTTTATTTTACTGTCTGCCAGGTGGGTGACTTGATAAACTGTGTAGCCATGCATGAGCACAGTTTGAATTTCCTCAGAGGGATACCAATACCATTTTAATGGAGTTAATAGGAATAGAAGGGTATAATGTAACAGTATGTTCCTTGGCTAGTGCTGTTGTAGTAAATTACCTTGAGTCTAGTGACTTAGACACCTTTAGTTCTGTTAGTAAGGCTAAAGGAGCAAACAGGCTGATTTTAAGAAATAGTCATTTTCTCCAGTCTAGAAATTGCCCTAGTGCTTTGGCTTGAGTTGACTGAATACTTTTGGACCCAAGTTAAAACAGCATCCACTTACCCTATCTCCCTACCTGACTCTTATGTCTCCCTGTTTCACTAGCAACGACCTTGGAAATCACTCTGAACACCTCCCAGTATTGTGAACACAAGTTCATTAGCTTACTTACATCTGAAGAGTAAGTCTTATAGTGTGATTAACACATTCTCAGAATCTGAGCACTAGAACAGAGAAGTCCTTTGCCTACTGCAGACTTGCTGCATAGCATGTAAGCCTCTTCATTGTTAGGATTATAAATTGTATGGTGGCAAATATAAGAGTCCCCCTGTCCTCTCTACTTTCTCAGTGTATATCATCACACTAATGGCAGATATTAAGCAAAGGCAGTTGATTTTGTTAAACTCTATGCAAATAGTTTGGTTTTTGTCACAATAATATGTATGAGTAATTGGGATTGAATCATTCTCTCTTGCATGCTACATAGCATAGTTTGAAATATTCAGTACTACTAAATACAGACCCTCCAGAAAAACATAGAAAATAGCTACATTACCTTCCAGTCAATCCTAGTAAGTCAATCAAGGAAGTATGAATTTGTTCCTAAGTCTATAATAAGATTTTCCCTCATTTATTTGAATACTAGAATGGTGCATGCAGAAACAGACAAATCTCTGTGAGGTCTATATAGCAAGTTTTAGAACACCCAGGGCTACATACTGACAGAAATTATATCAAAGAAAGTATGTGTTTTATAGATTGCAGAGGATGAAGATTTATTTCCTCATATGAAAATAGAAAACATCTTGCAAGGGGTCAGAAATTCTAAGGTAACGTTTCAGAAAGTTACCCTTCAACGAAAATTGACTCTTTAATAGAGCAAATAATCCACCTATGCTGTTTTCTCTTTATACATTTTACTAGTTCACATACAATGTCACAGATCTTTGGTCTAAGAACAAACAAAATCTCAAATTCACTCCCTGTACAATAAATAGCAAAATTATCATCCTCTCCTTAGGGGCATTCATGGTTCAAGTTACAGAGTTTCTGGACTAGCATTTGGGATCTTAGTCTCTAAAACAATAATTTGTACACTGCATATTTTTCATGTCATTTCACAGGTATTACTTGTAAACTGGGATTTTGTATTGCTTTAGATCACAGGATTCCTAATGCCCATGACCATTCTACTGTCAGAGCTGAAAGTGAAATTTCAAAAATGTCTCCAGGACTCAGGCTGCTGATGGACACTTTTAAACCCAGCACTGAGGAGACAGAGGTAGGTCTGAGGCCCACCAGCCTGGTCGACAAAGAGAGTTCCAGACTAGCCAGGTGTGAATAGTGAAACACTGCTTCCAAACAAAAAGGCAAACATGAAAGAAAGAAAGAAAGAAAGAAAGAAAGAAAGAGAGACGGAAAGAAAGACAGAGAGAAAGGACGGAAGGACGGCTGGACG
>NW_021604618.1:11448894-11502226 GCF_004785775.1 Grammomys surdaster | reverse complement strand
AAGAAAGGAAGAAATAAATAAGGAAGCAGAGGGATAAAGGAAGAAGGGGGAAGCAGGAAGGAAGGAGAGAAGGAAGGAAGATAAAAGTAAAGAAGTAGGAGCAAAGAAAAGACAAGAAAAAACAAAGTAATGATAAAAAGAAGGGAATAAAAAAGAAATGCCCCTGAAATTGACTGTTGCAGAACACAAGCAGCACATGATAGTCATACATTTCTATATAGTAAATAAATATTTAGTATTATAATTATAAATTATATAAAACAGATTATATATTATATAAAACAGCTGAAAACATTAGTCTTAAAACAATCACCAAGATACTATTACACAGGTCATTTGGGAAAATAGGGATTCAATCCTAGTCATTCGGCTTTATATCTTATGCACACAAGCCCAGAAAGAAGTAATTGACAGGCAGAAATATCCCCTCTGGTATACCCAAGGATTTTTGCATTTATAGACTAGAAGAAAATAATATCTGAAACTTGGATCTCCCTAGACTTTATTTGTCTGAGATATACTCCCATGACTCCTGGAATGTACTTTTGTAAGTGACTTAAGAGTTATCTTGTCTCTGTGCTGAGGCTTTGATCTTGTTAACCAGCATCTTATTGTCCCCTCTGTTTTAGTTTTCTTCCTACTGCTATGATAAATACCATTAGAAAAAGCAACCTGGGGAAGGAAAGGATTCAATTCGTTCTTCCAGTTCACAGTCCATCATTAAAAGAAGTCAGAGTGGGAACTCAGCAGAAACTGATGTAGAGACAACAGGGGAAGCTGATCACTGCTGGGCTACCTCTTCTATACAGCCAGGCCCACCAGTCTAGGGGTGGTACCATCCACAGTGGGTTAAGCCCTCCAACAATAACTAACAGCCAAGACAATGGCCCACAAACATGCCCACAGATCAGTATGATCAAGGCAATTCTTCAATTGGGACTCCTTCTTTCCAAGTGACTCTAGTTTGTGTCAAATTGGAAAAACAAAACAAATAAAAAAACAAAACATAAATCTAACCACAACCATCTTCCATTACCAGTGTATCCTGAAAGGAAGGGACCCAGGAAGGCTTTTAGACTTCCATGGAGAGATCTGGGTGTGCAGCTAAGTGGTACAGCACCTGTACAGGGTGTACAATCTAGGTTTGATACCTGCATCAAAAAACACTTGTACTAGCAGCAACATAATGGCTTCTCATCATGTTTTCCAAAAAAACTAATGCCAGATTGCATAAATGTTTCACCTTGTCTACCAGTGGAAAATAAACTCAGTGTTTGATCTGATGCTAAGTAACTTTTGTTTTATATTACTTCATGTTCCACATCTAAATAACATAGTACATTCCAAAACATAGCATATAGAATATCCAAGTCAAGGAAATGTGGCTGGTTACAAAAGCACTAGCCATTTTACTACGGAGAAATGAACTTCACATACCACAAAGCGTAACAGCCTTTCATAATAAGCCCTAGTAAATGTGACTTTCCTCTAACTACCGCATCATTTTAACATTGTAAATAAATCATCATTACAAATTATTTTAAAAGAAAACATAAGCAGCTGCTGTGGAATGGGCCTGTATAAGTTACAGTGAGAGATTCAGATCCGAACATGAGCCCTGGCTACACAGAGCTGCATATAAAAATAGAGTTTAAGCAGAAGCTCCATGGAAGTATATTTTAAAATTGTGTTTCTTTGTTGAGTGAGTCTCCTACATGGAGGAGCTATAAACCCAAAGTAGCTTCTGGAATAAATAGAAAGATTAGGTCAAATCCACCATTCTTATAAATGATAAAATGATACTAGGTACCAACCAAGAGCAAGCTAAATATATTCTATTACATTTTCCTGCAGAATTTCCATTAAAAAGTACAAGAGACAAACCTATTCACAAAGGAATTTGACAGTTAAAATATAAAAGCTTCTTTGTGTTAGAACACAGGCCTTGAAATATCTGACCCTCACATCTATGATCTTAGTAGGAATGGGATGAAGACAGGGAAATCCTGCTGAGAAAAAGGGAAAAGAGAAGAGAAACCTCCAGTGCCACCATTTGGTCAGACACATCTTAGGAATACCAGGAGGACTTCCAAGGTGATGGACCAGCATCTGAAGAAAGATGAAGAACAGCAGTACATTGAGTTCATTTATGTAAATATTTCCCCCAAGGTGTAAGGCGTAAAAGTCTGTTTCTTCTATGTGGTCTCCATCTTCTTTTCATCATCTTCATTCTCTCCTTTAACTGCCTCAGATGCACAAATTCTTAAGCTTATTACACATAGATAATTTTTCTTAAAGATCAAATATTAAGAACCACACGTAGCCACCAAGTTAAAAGATAATAAAGGTGAGAACATTGAGGTCTTGTTTTTATGAACCATGAATTTGTTCAAATTCCTAAAGCCCTTTGGTTGTTCCTGCATTGGCTTGTTTGCTTCTTGCTTATTTTGTTTAATTGTATTGTTCAGAAACTTGGTAAAGCATAGATTGGATGGAACACACATGTGACAAGAGCTAGAACCATGTGGCTTAGTGATTACATCAATCACATTTCGGCCCTGATACTCAATAGCCTTGAGCTACTCATCTTTCCTAATCCCAGGTTTCTCTTGGGTAAATGAGGACAGAGCTACTGACAGATTTGTGAGAGGTTACCAATGACATCACAGCACTGAGAAGCATATAATCACTGCACAGTTGTTTTGTAAAAGAAAAACAATACAATGGGGTAACACTGTTAAAATCTGCTTCTTGTGCTCTACATTAGCAAGCAAACATTCTGGAGTCAAAGGATTGCTCACCTGTTCTCAGCATCAGCTTCTTAAGCCAGAACTGTAGGTTGAGATGAAGTAACCAACAGATTGGGTATCTAGCCCAGAACCTACCTTTTCTTTCTTGATTTTCTTATTTCCCTTCCTGCTATCAGCCCTCCCCTTTCTGTCCTAAGCAAGTATTACTTGTAATCAATAAAAATGCAATTGATACTTCCAGAAGGTTGAGAAGGTCTAGGGCAGTGGTTTTCAACCTTCCTAATGCTGCAACCTTTTAATACAGTTCTTCATGCTGTGGTGACCCCCAACCATAAAATTATTTTTGTTGGTACTTCATAACTGTAATTTTACTACTGTCATGAATCATAATATAACTATCTGATTTGCAGGATATTTGATAAGTGACCCCTTTGAAAGGGTCTTTCACCCCCAAAGTGGGAATGAAGACCCACAGGTTGAAAACCACTGATCTAGGGACAGAAAAAAGAAGTTAGCAGCTAGATGGGAACTGAGTGTTAGAACAGTGGTGTTCTTGATTGTTACCAAAGCTTCAGATAAAGAAGTAAGTCTCAAAGTATAGGAAGCATCAAGATCAGTGACAGTTTCAGAGAGCCCTGGTAGACATAAAAGATCTAGAACATAAAACACCTAAGACGCAGCCTGAAATAAGGGCTAGAAAGCCACAGGTATCCAACTTGGCTTATCAAGGATCAGCACCTTAACACTCAGAGACAGGGCAGTCTTCCCTAAAGCCAGTAGCTAAGTATAAAAATACATAAAATATCTTTTTTAAAGCCAGGTATGGGTGCATGGTTATCGTCTCTGTACTTTGAAGGCTCAGGAGGAGACTTAGATTTCAAGGCCAGCCTGAGCTACCTGGTGAATTCAAAGTCAGCCTGAGCTTACGTGATAAAATTCTTTCTATAAAAAAATAATATGTTGCTTAATTCAGAGATTTACTGAGACCACAGACAATATTTTTCAGAGTGGCTGTCTCTGCTGTAGAACGAGATTGACCTACATTTCACTTGAGAGCTGAATTAGGCAGAAGGCAGTACATAATGATTCTAATAATAAAATTAACTTTACTCCCATCTTAGAAACTACTGACAATCCTTAATGATCTTTTCATTTATGTTCTGGAATGATCTGCACCATTTCTATTATTTGTCAGCCAAATATCATGTTCCTTGTATTGGGGTTAATAACATATAGGTATTTTTTAACCATCATGACCACAGCAATTTTTTTTTGTCCATTGTGTTATTTATAGAAACTGAAACACTGTGTGAACACAGTAGTTACTCAATAAACACCTGATGTTTAAACATACAAATCCTCTTCATCAAAGGACCATAAGCCTGATAGATTCTTTCTCTCCTGGTGCTCTCCCCTTTTGCAGTTCCAGTGAGCCTTGTTTCAATGCTCTGTCAATTTGTTCAAATTCCCTAAGCCATTTGTCTGTTTATTTGCATGTTTGCGTGTTTGTTTATTTTGTTTCATTTATTGTTCGGAAACTTGAAGGGTATTTTTTTGATAACTCTTATATACATTACGGTCACAAGAAACTCTTCCCAACTAGAATCCAATTGAAGCTATCAGGACCACTGGTGTTGATGTCATTGAATTAGTTGAGACTCTTGATGTATAACCCTTGTCATCCCATCACTCAATAGGAGAACCAGGAACATGGAAGAGAGGAAGTGGTAATGAGCTGGGAGCTGTGCAAGACCCACTACGCTGAGGTGCTAAGGATGGGGGGAGAACATGGGAGTAATGACAGCCAGGAGCTGAAGCCTGAAGATTCAGGAGCTGCTATATTAGGATAGCTGTGCTCTGAAGGAGCTGAAGCCTGAAGGAGGGATCCTAACCTGAGTAGGGTTAGAACTGTGCCAGCACAATTGCATCTAACGTAAGCATAAGCCCTATTTCAGACGACTAGAAATTATTTTAAAATTATGCATTTGATAGTCCTTCAGAGAAGATTTAGTGAAATAGACACATTCAGATACTATTAATAAAAGAATAGATTCAAGTCAAAATATTTAACATACTGTATCAAACATAAATAAATTCAATAGCCTTGGTTCAAGATACTCTGCTTTTGTGTGTTTAAAGATTCATATGAATTTGTTAAATAACAATAAGAATAAAATAATGCAACTAGCTTTAAAAACCCAAACAATTGATAATAGAGTCATGATCACCTCAATTAAAATTTCTTCACATTTCAGAACATATTGTAAAAACTATGTTTTAGAATATCTATTCAAAATAGAACCAAGAGCTTCCTTTCCCCAACCCTTCCTTGTTTGCTAGGTCCTCAGCTGCCCTGACCAGCCTGCTATTCCAGAGAACCTCCACCCTCCTGCCACCTCTCTGCCCACATTCATCAGATGTGCTGAGCCTGAAGCATACAGGTTAGCTTCAATTTCCCTATCCATCTTCCATGCTTGCTGAGTCTTCTGGGGCACACTAAAACTGCCCTAAGCAGCTTGCTGTCTCATCCAGATCTCTATGCTGCCCTCACTTATCTGGCCCCCTTCATCAGATCTGCTGAGCCTGAACTACACAGGATAGTTTCCCTTCTCCCATTCATTTTCCATGCGCACTGAGACCTCTGGAGCATGCCACCCTGCCCTGAACAGCCTGATATCCCCAGCGGACCACCATTTTCCTACTACCACTCTGCCCACCTTCATAGGACATGTGGCTCCTGTACCATTCAGACCTGCAGATCCTAAACCATACAGCCCGGCAGATCTGGAACCATACATTCCAAGGATAATGATCAAAGACCTGCCACACAAAGACCAGTGAGGTTAACCCCCTTCCCAAAGCCTACTACAACAGGAACATCCAGGGACCAAAGCCATCCAGATAGCTAAAGGTCCTCAAAAGAACATAATCAAAAAAAGCCAGGACAATGTGACTCCTTCAGAGCACAGCTACCCTACTACAGCAAGCCCTGGATATTCTAACACAACCAAGAAAGAGAAAACAACCTTAAATCCAATCTTATAAAGATCATAGAGGACTTTACAAAGGAAATTAGTAAATCCCTTAAAGAAATACAAGAAAATACAAACCTGTAGAAATCTTTAAAGAGGAAACAAATTGCTTAAAGAAATATAGGAAAATACAATTAAACAGGTAAAGGAAATAAATAAAACTTGCAAGACCTGAAAGTAGAAATAGAAGCAATAAAGAAAACACAAACTAAGGGAACTCTAGAGGTGAAAAACCTAGGGAAGAGGACAGGAACAACAGATGTAAGCACCACCAACAAAATATAGGAGATGGAAGAGTGAGTCTCATGCATAGAAGATAAAATGGAAGAAATTGATGCGTCAGTCAAAGAAAATGTTAAAGCTAAAAAATTTCGGACATGAAACATTCAGAAAATCTGGGATGCCATGAAATGACACAACCTAAGCCCCAGCTGCAAGACCCAGAAAATATTTTGAATAAAATCATAGAAGAAAGCTTTCCTGAGTTAAGGAAAGAGATGCCTATAAACATTCAAGAACATTACAGAACACCAATTAGACTGGACCAGAAAAGAATATCCTCCTTCCACATAGTAATTGAAACACAAAATCTACGGAACAAACAAAGAATATTAAAGCAGGAAGGGGAAAAGGGCAGGTACCATACAAAAGCATTGAAAACATGCCTCCATTTCTGATGGAAGTGAAAAAGTGTCCAACAACTCTGGAAATTAATTTGGGAGACTGCACAAACAACCAGAGCATACATGAGCTGGGCCTAGACCTCCCTGCACATATGTAGCAGATGTGCAGCTTGATCTTCATGTGGATTCAGAAAATTAGAGCAGGGGCTATCCCAAAAACTGTTGTCTGTATGTAGGATATGTTGATTTAGCTGGGCTGCTTTGTCTGGCCTCAGTGGGAGAGGATGCACCTAGCGTTACAGACATGATGTGCAAGGGTGTGGGGATACCTAGGGAGGCCCTACTTGCTGAGAGTATTAGGGATGAGAAATGACAAAAGGATTGTGGGAGGGGTGACAGGGAGTGGGTAGGGAGAAGAATGTAAAGTGAATAAGTTAAATAGATAGACAGATGATAGATAGATAGATAGATAGATAGATAGATAAACAAAGGACCCGATATTCATGCTTTAAACTGATTCAAAACTTTCACTTTCTGGATGAATATCACAAACATACAAACAACACATAAAGAGAAATGGTGTGTATTTATAATGATAAATTTTCATATGGGAAGCAGTTAATAGAAAGTATCTTCAAAAGATTTTTGTGAGCTAGTAATGAACAAGGGATTGAAAGCTATGAAAAAAGAATAATTCTTGACACAGTAAATAATCATTATTAACAATTGTAACAACTGCAATAGCCATTGTCAACATTATTATAATACCAAATCAGATATGCCCTATGCTACATGCTTTTCATAAGGATAATGGTTAATTCTCAGAAAGTACTTATGAAACAAGTGGTGTTATTCTTGTTTTATAATGAAGTAATTGAATATTTAGAAAGAATATTATTTCCCAGGATGAAAAATATAAGGGTCAAAAAGGTGATAAAATATATCAGTGTAACATAACACTGAAACATTTAGTTTTTTTTTCCTTGTAGAAAACATACGATTTTTATCAATCAGATAATATTCTATTAAGAACAAACACATCTGCACACAGTGGCCTTGTGAGGCCGAGAGCTTTACATCTAAGCTCATGAACAGGTCTAACAGCAGTACCTATCACTCATCGTGGGCGGACTTCCCACTGTACAAACCAGCCTTTCACAGGAAGTGGTTCTGGGTTTCAGAGTAACGTTAGAACATATTTCCTGATCGAGGAGTAGAATTGCCTGCCTTCTGCCACATGTACTTGTATCTGTGAGACATTTTGCATTTACTAGTGTTCCTGCCTACCCCAGAGTTAGTGCACATAGAGTCCTGATGAACACAGGTTAATCCCAATCTTGTCAAACTATAATTACTCACCCTTTCTCGGACTTTCCTATTTCTTGTCTCTTTATTTTCCTTCCTCCTTTGCTTCATCTTGATTTCTATAAAAGCATCTGCAGCATTTCAGGACCAAGCATGGTCCCCTTTCCACTGAGGGAAAGTCTTCCCAGTGCACCCGCAGGAACCCAGGTTTTGACCCTTCTACAGCCTTCGTCAAATATCTGACTCTTATCTTTTTCTTGGGTAATATTATTAAAATAACTTTTTACAAGTTCTCGAGTTCCCTTCCCTTTAGATTGCCAATTCCTTGAAGACAGATTCCTAGCCTGTATTTCTGTGTTTCTCATAGGCCTATGTAAGTGTCTTGGTTTTATATATAGTTAGCATTTCAGCATTTTCTAGAACTGATTTTTGTTCTTTGTGAAAACACAGAGTAGTAGGTCTCAGAACTCATCAACTGATGCTGTGTCCCAGCTGCAGGACAGCAGCTGTTCCTCCTGAGGGAACTCAACCTCAATGTCATACACAAAACTGGGGTCGTCTTTCCTCTTCTGATTTTTCTCGAAAAGCTCATCCATGATGCTCTTCCTTTTGGCGAGCTCCCTGTCATCCAGTTTGTTCAGGTCTTCCTCAGGATCGATGGTTGTTTCCTGTCGAATCTGATCCATTGTTTCTGCCAAGCTCTGCCCCTGCAAGGAACCTCGTAAAAACACAAACAGCTTCTCCAGCTGCTTCAGGGACACCTGTTCCAGGTAACTCCTGTGCCGGGGGTTATTCTTTAATTGTTCAGCAGCTCTGGTGCAATCTGAGAACTTTGAAAAATTTCAGACAGGCTTGATGCGCTGGCGGCTCTTTCCTCCGGTTTCATTCTCATAAATCAAGATCATAGCTGGAGGCTGGAACCTAACTCCACATTTCTTGGCAATGTATTTCATCTTCTTGTGTAATTCAGGGTAAACTGGAGGAAATCATGTACTCTTCCTGTTAGTCTGTTTGCTCTAGGAAGGCAGGAAGTGTGTCCATTTTCATTAAGCTCTTAGTACATGTCCTTGAAGAAGAACAGGAAGTGCAAATCTGAACAGCAGTGAGGGGGTGGTTTCCATCCTACTGCATTTCACAGAGGAGCACTCAGATAGATTTTGAGGCGAGGTGGAGTCTGACGCTGCAGGAAGCCATAGCCTAAAGGAGTAACCATGGGGTGAACTCAGAGGCAGGAGGCCCAGCCCGCATCCGGTTGTGGACAGGAAGCCGGGCTGAGCGCAGCGAGTGCGGTCCTGTAGGCAGCTTGCCGGGTCCAGAGGCCCGCTAGGGCGCCCCAAGGCTGAAACATTTAGTTTTATCTAGTTAACATACTCTTAGTCATTATGAAGCTTCCAATGGCACAGTTTACAAACACATGCACAGGCATGCATGTGAGTAGAAATGACAAAAACATGTTTATTTTATTTGGCTTTTGTTTTTTAAAACTTTCTTCATGGCACGTGTATTACGTTTAATAATAATAAAGTAACTGTAAAGCCTATGTAAATAGTTAATCTTATCCTTAAGAAGGAAATGGTTATGATATGAGACTCACTTTTGTTACCTGAATTACTTGGCCATGTTCTCCAAACTTTCTCTGAAACCCAGCTAATAAAAACTTAGACTATCTATGCAAATGATATGTTAAATGTTAAAGGGATGAAAGTATCTATGACAATGTTAAAGGGAAGTAACAGGTAAGCCTACACTTTCTCTATGGACCTGGATATGAGTGGTACCGTAGCTTCAGAGGTTTAGTCCAAGATATGGTATATGGTCTTGAAAGTGACCTTGAAAACCACACTGAGTTTGGATCAAGTGAAACAAAAGTGCCTGTAACATAATTCCTGAAGTCAGTGAAACCTATGCCCTCCTTCATCTTTCTCTCCTTTTCTCATCTCTACTTTCCAGCCTTCATTTTCTGCAGGAGCTTGATTTTTTAAAGTTAGCTTCAGGGTCCATATTAATTGAATTTTACCTTTATTTCTTGCTGCTAAGCATGCTAGATATATCTTTAGGGCTAAAGGACTTATTAGTCGAGAAAATGGCACATTCTGAAGGCTGCAGCAGAATTCCAAGCAGTCTGGCACCTGCCTTTTTCCATTAATAAGCAAGTGATGGTTTCATCTCTATATGCTCTCTGCCCATTTCATCTACTTTGAAGAATCACTAGCACCAGACTGCTATATGCTCCTGGGATTAGCTTCATTCCAAAGTCACCCTTCTGGACCTCCACTTGTGGTCCTTCTTGGGCAGATGGTGTCTAGAAGGCATGATTGATAAACATGTTTAAATATAGAAGGCAATCTTTTCTATGTGCCAAGCAATTACTCAACATCACAGATAGGTCTGCCATGGACCAACAAAATAGCTATAGTTTAATGAATTTAACACATTAAAGAAATGGAAAATGATTAAGAAACCATCAAATGTCAGCAGTATATGGAAAATATTTACCATCTACCTTACATAAGCAAAGCTAATAGATACCAAGAAGGCTGAAGGTCACCTTATTTTCTTCACATACTGACTTGGGTTCAGATTTCTTTTTTCATTTTTTATTGGCTATTTTCTTTATTTACATTTCAAACATATCCCCTTTCCCAGTCCCCTCCCCCCCAAAAAACCCCTATACCTGACCAAACTATATTTCTTCAGAACCTGCTCCTTTTCTGTACCTGACTTGAGCTGTAGTAATATTGAATGTTGTTGCAGTACTCTTGTCAACACATGTGTTGGCTACTATGCTTTCATATAACAAACATGGTATTATTAATTGCCCATGGCAGACACATACTGTTGAATATGGCTGTCTTCCAAACAATAGCTGGAGAAATTCAGACTCAGGAAGGTTAAAATTTCTCACTATAATAGAGATTGTACATACTATAGGCAGGATTCATGTCCAGAGCTGTCTAATTCCATACGATGCACTGGTCCAAAAAACTAGACTGACCTCATGTCTCTAGAGTCTCTAGAGCTCATTTCATACTCTTCTGGGTCACTATTATGAATATTCCAGCCAGCCCTATATTACCATCTGATCTACATCTAACGTGTGACTGTGTGACAAAAGTAACATGTACTGAAGAGGAACTTTCATCTCAAGGAAGCAAAGACTTAAAAATGTCAAGGATAAATTACGGTGACTTTGGGTATTGACAGAATAATCATGGAAAGAAAATGTTAATGGAAGGAGAAGGTTTTGGTGAGGACTGAGTTTGTTACGGTCTAGGACCAGTGGAGTCTTCCCCTCCAACAGGCTTGTGTTTACAATCAGTGTTAGAAGCTTAAGAAGAGGCAAGATTCACTTTGAGACAACATGGGGTCAGACTCCAATAAAACAAACAGCCCTTCCTACATTCTATTCTTGGTTGTCCTTCCTTCCTTCCTTTCTTCCTTCCTTGCTTCCTCCCTTCCTTTTTTTTTATATTTTTTGTTGGTTGTGTTTTGTTTGCTTGTTTATTTGTTTTGAGACATGGTTTGTATGTATAGTCCTGGAATTTACTCTGTAGACCAGGTTGGCCTTGAACTAACAGATCTGCGTGCCTCTGACTCCTGAGTGCTGGAATTAGAGGCATGTGCTGTCACCATCCTACTCTTCTTTCCTTTCTTGAGTATCTGTTAATGGAGTGATACTGGAGCACATTTTCAGAGTAGGATTTTCATTGAAGGATGTAGGAATGGAGAATCATCATGAGGTGGATAAAATCCAAAGCATAGTGACAGAAGTTGCATGTGATAGAGAAATTCTCACAGTCATTATAGCTACAAGATTGGGCTGCAGCATGTTCTGAATGTGTCCATAAAGCATTATAAAGAGAATGGGAATGTAATTGAGTCCTAAGATCCCATTTGGCCTCACATCCCAAACCAGTGAAAATGACTCTGTGACCATTTCTGCACTCAGCTGAACCTCACTGGTGAAATTGCTGTAATCCCACAAAACCACACTTCATGACTTCCTTCCACAGCTTCATGACTGAAGAAGAAGATTTCAACACCTTTGTATTTATATTTCAGTAGATATTTCTCATGGCCTAACACATTTTTCCAGAAGCTATATGGGAGGGATGTCTTATCACACTCATTTTACTGATGAAGTTCAAGAGGCCTAAAGTAAGCAAAAACTAGGAACTGAGCTCCACATTTTCTATTGGTATCTTTCTATTGGTATCTTCATTCTATTGGTAGCTTTCTAATTTTAATATTTGCTTTTACCTCTCTTCTGGTTCAGGGAGTGTGTTTTTATGAAGACATCAGTTAAAATTACTTATAATAAAATCTCCAAAACAAACATCTAATCTTTAAAATATGGCTTGAGCTCTTTCTAAATTAATGAATAATTTAATGCCTTTCTAATCAAAACGCCAATGAAAGTATTCAGAAAAAAGCTGAAAGAGATATCCAGTTCACCTGTCAGAAGAAACTAATTAAAATGAATTTAAAAATGTTTCCCTGAGGAATTAAGGAGAGAAACCTATACTCCTTGCCTAGTTATTGACCTTAGCCACTCAGAGGGACTTCAAAGGTCTCTGAATGCTGTATGCTTCCTTGAAAGTGAGTGGCATAATAGCATCATTGTTATCAGAGTTTTACATCACTGAGTTTTATTGTGATACAGAAACCAGTCTCATTTTGTGAATTATAAAAAATAAGCCCTTCAAAACACTTGGACCATAGACAGACTGTTAACAGAACAAATATGAATCAAAAGTTCTTGACTACTGTCATTATTTTTATAGTATAAATTAATCCATTTGCCCAGTAGCATAGTAATTGACCAATACTACAATGCAGACCAATTTTAAAATAACATTATTGTATCTAATATCACTATAAGAATTATTATGAGAGAGAGAGGGAAGAGAGGAGGGAAGGGGAGAGAGAGAGAAAGAGGGAGAGAGAGGATAATTGATGATTGAGTATAAATATACAGATATTGTGCACACACATGGAATTCATTGGACAACTTTCAGGGGTAAATTCTCTAGTGTTTTTTACTTTACACTGTAAAATCCAAGGATCAAACACAGGCTATCAGTTTTCAACAGACAATACTTTTACCTGCTGAGCCACATACCTGGTCCAATAAGCCATAATTAATCTTGAAGATATTATGATGAAGTTGAGAGATGAGGCCTATAGTTTGCACAGAACACAGGCTGTGATGTTCAGGGCAAAAAAAGAAATGATACTAGCATATGGAAAAGTGTGTTAGATACTGGTGATTCTTTTAAGAATCTATTACATATATAAAGACAAGAGATCCATATTTAGTTGGTGGTCTCTGGAGCAGAAGGAAACCCTCTTTGGTAAATATAATCATGTTAAAGAATATAAGGTTTCAAGACAGAAAAATAACTGTCAAAATTTTCCTTTGGAACATCAGCATAAAGTATAAAGCAATGGTAGAGAATAATAGAAAAAAAATAAGAGCTGTAAACAGTAAACAGATAGGTAAAAACCTGGGTCTGTACCCTTAGGCTCAGAACAAGAAATTCAAGGGAAAACAGATAAGCAAATCTCTATACTAAGCCATATACAAAAATTAATTCCAGAGAGAGCTAAGAGTTAAACATAAAATAAGTAAAATACTCGACAAAGATCTGATTTTAAGATAATGAAAAGCTTTATATGCAAAAAACTAAATGCAGAAACTCTATTTAACAGATAGATATATGCTAACCCTATGGTACTTTGAAATATGTGCACTAAAAACATAGTAAGTCAGAGTAAGTATACATCTAACAAAGAACATAAACTCTGAAAAAGCTATGAAAATCCTTTAACTTTATGTTAAAATTTTTAATAATTTATAAGAGTGAGAAATACAAAATATGCAAATTCAAGTTAAATTATTGAGGTAGGAATTAAATACATAATTCCATAAATAAAAAGTATGTAAAGATAAATGAATAATGACAAAGATGAATCATTAAAGCCAATAAACATGAAAAACAACTTCTAGTCATTAAAGAAATAGAAAAATAAAAGGAATAAATTTATGGTTATTAAAGCCATAATTTCAACAAGAATTATAAAGTAAGTGATGATGAATATCAATTACCCAACACAATGGGATTTGAGTTCCTATTGAGAGCCTCAGAGAGTGTAAATGAGAGTGTAAATTGAAATACAAAATGGAAACTGCAGGACCTCCCTGGAGGTTAACAACCTTAAAATATATGGATACAGGCTTACTCTATTTACCCCATCCCTGCACTTCCAGAATGAGACAAGAGAAAAAACATCAACAACTACTTATTCACAAAGGACCTGATTCCAAGATACATCATTAGTCAAACAAAGCCAAGCACTTAAGTTATCTAGAGAAGAGATTTGCCCATGCTAAAAACAAAGGGACAACCAAATGCCTCATAGGATGTGTATAAAAGTGGGACTCGTTGACATGTAGAGGTGACTAGTCTTGGTGTATTTATCCCTTACATGTTTAACACTATCACCATTTTTAAATGATCATACTAATATAATATGTAGAAAAGAACAATTGCTATTTAATGTGAGCAACATTTTATATCCTAGAATCTTCTTCACTTAAAAAAAAATGTCTGGACCTCCCAGTGCTTCCAGGGACTAGATTACCAACCAACAAGTGTACAGGGAGGGATCCACAGCTCCAGATACATAGGTAGGCGAGAATGGTCTTCTTTGACATCAGTGGGAAGGAAGACACTTGGTTCTGTGTAGGTTTGATGCCCCAGCATAGGGGGATGCTGGAAGGGTGGAGCAGGAGAGGGTGAGTGGGTAGAGGAGCACCCTCATAGAGGCAAAGGAGAGGGAGGAGAGGGAGGTTGTGGGATGGGGGGGGGGGGCTTGTGGAGGGATAACCAGGACATGGGATATTATTTGAGATATAAATTAATGGAATGATTAATTAAAAAGAAAAAGAAAAGAAAAAATGCCCCAACTCTTCCCTGTCTATTAAGACAAAATGTTAAATAATTTCTTCTCTCCTTCTTCAGATAGCCTCTATCAAAGAAATATAAATCATCACACAAAAACCTTTCTGTCATCATGCTGATGACAGCTATAGATACATGTACCAACATATATATTTTGTTTGTCTTACAAAGAATTTTAGGAAGGAAAACAAAGGAGCAACACTTCTATATCAATAACAGTGAGGATACAAATATATTACTTTCTTCACTGAATGAACATGTATGATAGTTCCCTGAAGGCCATATGATGAGCTGGTCTGTGACTATAGTGTTAGTATTTCAGCCACAGAATTCACCTTGCACAAAACCGTTTCTCAGATTATGAGCAATCTTAGAATGTGAATGAGTGTGTTTTGCTTGGAATGAAGCTGAAACAATGAGCTTTCGAGAATCTCCCATTCTCCTCCCAAAATGACCTCTCTAAAACCACAAGGCTCTTGACCAAATATAGTTTCACTTTCTCCATGAAGCACATGGAAACGTTGATGGAGCAAACAAAGGAGCCAAGAGACTTCTCTGATGTTAAGTACAATTCCAGCAGAAAGCTGCTGATCTGGCTTCAGAGAGTACTCACTGATCGAGGAGATTTTTGCAGCAAAAAGGCCCCATTTGTCTGAGCCTATTAATTCCCCTGTAGGCCAAGTAGATCAAATTCAATTCAGGATTATTTCAACAAACCATCTTGGCAGGTAAACATTTCTGCAGACTGAGGCTTTTTCTTGCAATTGAAAACTGAATTGTATGAATCATGCTGAGATAATATTGATAAGAATCAAACAATAAAGAAATAGCATGCCTGTATACCCAGCTGCCCAGCTGTTGATAAAGACTGGTATAATTTGAAGAACCTAAATATGCTATTTGTAAAATCTTTCTGCATGTTTTCCTTGAGTTCAGTAAAATAGTCTAGTGCTAATTTTAGTAGTAATTTTTTCAACCTATATGATTCACATATACACCGTCAATTTAAAAAACACATATCTGCAGTCAGGGGCCCCTTCACTCCAAATCTGTTAGCTGAGTCCTCTCAGGAATGTTTTACTGTGATCCTAAGTTATAAGCAAGACAGCTTGAGAGCCCTGCCTCGGAAGAACTTGGCCAATCAACTCAAAATAATATAAATGATAATATCTTAAGTTTATCTTGAAACTTTATGTTGTATCCTCATATGTGGTGCCCCATAAAAGCACCAAAAGTTCTGCACAGTTATCAGTATTTACCTTTTGAGCATTCCCTCACTTCCATGTTCATCAGCACTCTCTCCCTGACCAGCTTCATAGCACCCAAAGCTTTGTCCCTTCCAATATATGTAGACCCTCCATAAATGCCTTAGCTAACAAGAACTCCATCTTTCATTATCTAGCTCTCTGTCACTTCTGCATCTCTGAGCAGTCATCCTTTCTCCTCGAACAATTATGCAATTTTTGATATTCAGTAAACAATGATTTGTTTTTGTTGTTGTTGTTTTGAGACAGTCTCCTCTCCTTCACACTGGCAATCTTGGTGGAAAACCCAGGTTAGTTGCCCTGCTCTAACTAACTCAAATTGAAGCCCATGCTACATCAGGCCTTAGACTTTCTCAAGAGATTCAGAATCTTGATTACAAGAACTCAAAGACAATGATGGAATTTGTCCTTTCTGTCCTAGCCATGATCATCTGACATGACTGCCAACTGAGTCAGATCTAGAATATGTGATGACCCTGTTTTCCTTATATGTTTTTCATAATTTTACTGTGATTTAATAAATTGTTCAGTGGCATTATCATAAATTTTCTTCTTGCCGGGCGGTGGTAGCACACGCCTTTAATCCCAGCACTTGGGAGGCAGAGGCAGGTGGATTTCTGAGTTCGAGAGTTCAAGGCTAGCCTGGTCTACAGAGTGAGCTCTAGGACAGCCAGGGCTACACAGAGAAACCCTGTCTCAAAAAACAAAAAAACAAAACAACAAATTTTCTTCTGACAAAGTCATCTCATACTCATTTTCAATAAAACCCAAATGGTATAAGCTTCTCGAAAGCTTTAGGTTTGTTGCTTGTCCCCTAGAAAAACCCGTGAAAATTGGATAAAGGCATACTATCAAAACTATTTTACAGGGGAAAAAAGTTGGAGTCTTATATCGTTTAATTATAATGTTCAGTGTTACATGTTAACCACATAGTGAAGTATTTTCATTCATATCCAGGTGTTGGACCCTTGCATGAACCCTTTCTTCTGCAATATTTACATTTGTTATAACACTAAAATGTATCTTCTTTAATTATTTTCTTATTGGATATTTTATTTACATTTCTGATGTTATCCCCTTACCTCATTTCCCCTCTCCTACCCAGGAACCCCCTCTCCCATCCCCCCTCCTCCTGCTTCTATAAGGATGTGCCTCCACCTACCCAATATTTGCTCACTGATGCAATAATAGGATGAATGTTATAGGCATAAGCAACCACTTTCTAATTAGATTTAAGGCCTACTTCACAGGATGAAACTTATTCTTGGCACAGTTTTTAGGGATATGTCATAAACCCTAGTGGAGAACCTTCTACATTACTCAGATAATGGACTGCAGTATTAAAGTGACTCCTAATGACTTCTTCTAATACTTTTATATTAGTGCCTCTCTCATGCCTCATGAGAGAAACATCTTTTTGCAGCATGTGATAATTAATGCAAAAATCCAAGATTGGTCAAAGTGCACAGGACAAAAGATTTTTCAGCACTAAACATGACATTTATATAATACTCCCTCCTCCCAAGGTTCAGGGATCATAGGGGAACAGAAAAACTTTAAGACTTAGAGGTAGCAGATGACTACATGGTAAGAGTATTTACCCAACATGAGAAGGTTGTTGCACAGTTGAACTCACAGTGGTTGTGACAGCATGCAGAGGGCCTAACTGAACAAATGAGGAATCTTAGCATGGAGGATAGAGGTGGGTACAAAGTCCCACTCCTAGCTGAGGAACCATTGTAATTAGTAGCTGCTGAGAGAGTTAGATTTCTTTAAGTGTACAGCCTCTGGGATGCTCCAGTGAATGGCCATACGGTTAAGAGCATATCAGCAGTACTATTGGGGTTCAATGGTTTTGGCTTATAAGCAAAAATGAAGACACAAAATTGGATTAAGTAGTGATATATCTAGGAAGGGGTAGGGGATGGAGATTAATGATCAAAATAAAAGGTATGAAATTCTTAAAAATTAAACAAAATAAAATAAATCTAAAAAGTATCTCTCTAAATGAACTTTAAGAAGTCAAATGTTATGCATATAAACAATTATTCTATATTTTATATGTTAGATACTATTTCAAGTTGTCTGTCAGATGTGCTACAGAGTATCTGAAATCAGCATTGTTTGATTTCTGCCTGATAGTAAAGCTTGTATATGACATAAATATTACAAACAGAAAACATTATAAAAGCATTGGAAAATTAATAGTGTGCCACTTAGACTACAACAAAAAGAAGGATATGATAATTACATTTCCAGGCTTCAGGGGGAACTAAATAACTCAGAACATAAAATTCTCATTTGTATCTTAAATCAACATGGGACAAATTATTATCTTAGCATATTTATCATAGCTATTTTCAAAATACAGTTAACCAAATAACTGTAATAAGCTCAGAATCTATTGCCTATGCTGATACATGCAAACACACACACACACACACACCACAAGGCATTACTTATAGGGCAATGGAGAGATCTATACTTCTGATGGATGGTTTATGAAGAAAGGACTTCTTAAGGTCTATTTCTAGTTTTTACAGTCTAAGTAGAATTATTTTCCCTGTTCAATGAACAGAAAATATAACCTTTCCAATTCCTCCTTTATCTCTAGGATGAAGTTATCCTAATCACAGAAAAGATATCAGAGAACATGGCACTCAGTATCAGAAAATGATATTCTGATTCACTGTCCACTACCAATCCCAGTGTGATTTGGAAAAACTATTGGTGCTTTAAGTCCCTTGTTTAATGCCACTGAAATCATTACTTACTTACTCTTCCAATTCATCAGGGTTTTTAGGTAAGTATTGGCTTTGATTTAAAAAAAAGTAAAGGTTCTGAGACAAAGTACATACCATCTGATAAATAAAACCATCCAGCCAATTATGCAGTCTGCTAATCATTGGCCTTGCTTTGTGAAATGGACTAGAAAACCCAACCTGTCAGTTTACTAAAAGAAGATCTATCTTTCAGGAATATCTCACATTAACTGAGACATGAAACCTCATTATAAAATCAGAATGTTTCATTGCTGTTTAGCATAAACATAAAAATATAGTTGAACCAAATAAATAAAAAATAAAATAAAATAAATATAGCTGAACCTCAGAAAGATTTACTATCCTCATACTTTGTAGGTGCACATGTATTAATTTAATATGACTTTGTATTCAAATACAGTTATATTTATACATTTATACATTATAGCCTAAGGCACTCTCTAGAGCAAAATTTCCAATTCCATACATTTTCTCCAGATACAATATAGTATATTTATATTGTACAATATATTTTGAAGTGCTCATGACCAAAAGACAATAGTTATCTATTTCTTCCTACCTGATGAGAAGGCCATAACCCTTAAGATTGAAGTTATCATGAATTAAATTAGCCTATATGATTGATAGTTCACTCAATATCAGCATTTTAATAATATCCTTGAGACTGAGTGGCCAGTGATGAAGTTGGGACTTCCATCACCAACTCAGCTGTTACTTTTTATCTTCTCCGAGGACTGCCATAGCTAAAGACAGCTCTGAGCTGTAGGGTGGTGGTACTGTAGTATATGAAAAAGGAGCACTGTTGTTAGCTTTCAACTATACTCAGTAGTCCCACATGCCCCGGTGTTTTTATGTTTCCACGTAGAAGTTCTCTGAATTCAAATACATAATATTTCTATGAAATATGCATAAGGTGCCAATGTACTCCTGACATGATGCTTACAGAGTCAATGACTATAGACTTGTGCCAATACCTGTACAGGTTGCATTTGGAAATATGACTGTGTTGGTGAGGAACTAAAGGAAGGACAGACAAGCATACAGAAAAGCTGGGGCCAGGTGGGCTACATGCAGTTTAATAAAGTGGTACCACCTACCAAACAACAGAGAGAAACCACAGCATTTTTCTTAGGTATAACACTGAGGAAGGAGTTAGCTAGTCTCAGTAGGGGGCTTCTGTAGGTGAATAGTGTCAGGCTGTAAACATCCAGAGAGAGGAAACTGGTTTTGGTGGTTTTTATACACTGCCAGTATTCGCATTTCCAACCAGAGGAAGGCTGTGGCAATTCCAAGCCTTAGCCATATGCAGAATGCTTTGGCAATTTCCCCTGGGTCCTTAACATTTTTGTGCCCATGGCAATGGTACACGATCACTGAGGATTTCATTTGCTCTTCACACATTCATTGAGACTTCCTCAGCCCCCTATAGGTGAGGGATTGGAACACTGTCCTTTGTTTTCTTGTTTGTTTCAGTTTTTAAGCATTTTACTTATTATTTCCTTTCCCAAAGCCAATCTCATTCTCAGTTTTATTTCAATAGTTTTGAAACTCACACAAAGCAGAGTCAGTCCTTATCCCTTTGTCTATGCAACTCTTCGTCCCATGTAAATTAACAGATACAAATTCAAGCAAGAGTGATGCCACATTACCCTGTGGCATCTAAGCTACAAGAGTTAATAGATATTTAAGAAAACTATTAAAGTAATTATCCCCACTAACAAACTCTGAGCCCCAGGCCAAGCTAAAATGCCTCCCCCTCACTTTCTCCCTCCTCTCCTTACACACACAAAGCTGTATCTACAGAAACAGATGTGCAAAACACTGTAGTGCTAAGGAAAGCACACCCATTGGGAGGCTAGAGGGAACAGTGAGCGAAGAACATACAGAGACATCAAATGAGCAAGCAGGCTTCGTAATGAGCTGTTTGATGGAGCTTGGAAATTTAATGAGAGACATGAAAAATCACTTAATAGCTGGTGGGGAGAGAATCTAAAGAGAATTTAATCCAGCCACTTCATTTTATCGCTGAGAAAATGCAGATGCAGACCGAGGACATGACTTCCCTAAAGTCATACAGCTCTTTCAAGACACGTTTGGAATAAGCTTGACCATTGGCACCCTACCACTTAGGTACCACTTTTTTGATACAGGATACTAGCTCTAATGTTTGTCCTTTTGTTAAAGGTGAAAGAAAATGCATTCCCATTCGGTCCATTAAATGACCTGGAGTCTAACTGTTTAAGATAGAATATAGAGGAGATCAATGGCCAGAGCCTCATTCCATGTTCTACAGCATCAAATTGTTAATCACAGTATTCAGGCATAGTATCAGGAATGATGCTGATAAGTATTATCATGCATAGTGTGCTGTCCACCCATTCACCCTGCTCACTGAGAGTCATGTCATGTTCCTCTCCCTCTCCCTCTCCCTCTCCCTCTCCCTCTCCCTCTCCCTCTCCCTCTCCCTCTCCCTCTCCCTCTCCCTCTCCCTCCCCCTGTCTGCCTCTCCCCCCCATCAATATTCACAGTAAATACATTTGGAAATAAATTTATTTGGCACAGGTGACCTATGTAACATTGTTTCATTTCTAAGAAACAGGAATATTGACAGTTCCCTGGAGGGAGAAGTAGATTCAAGCGAGTTGTTTAGAATACTTAGCTGTTAACATATTTACGTGTTATTTTGACCACTCTGGCATGTGTTTTGTTTTATATCCCTACTGCTGGACCCTATATCTCTAACTAAATTCCCCCTCAGTTCACTGACCACTGCTATCACATTTACATTGGTGAAGACTGACTTTTTGAGTGGCATCTTTATTGTAAAACCTGCAGTAGCCCCAAATCTTTGTGATGTCTTATAAGGCATGCATAATTCATAAACTGCTGGGATCTACCATTTGTGTATCAGACTTCATCTTTTTATTTGTTGCTCTAGCTCACCTCATACCCATGATATGAACATTAAAATGTATCCTGTATTCTCCAGCATTTACTGTCCATCTACTGTGTGCCACGTGTACTGCAAAACACAGAAATTTAAAATAAATCTTAAAAAGTCTATTGAATAACTTGAATAATGTAGATAGACATCTGAACTGATGGTGATAGTCTAATACAGAGACTGACATAGCAGAAGCTGGCCAAAATGCAGCATGCACAGAGACATTCTGAGATTTTACTTGACTTGTTTTGTGGCCAATCTGCCTTTTGCAACCTTTGTCAACCTGTGTTTAACAGTCAAATTCAAATATCAGAGCCATGGCTACATATGTTCAGTTTTCCTAAAAATGAGAGGTTCTAATAATTAAGCAAAAAAAAAATCCCACAAATTTAAATTTTTGTTCTAGTATCTTGAAAGTTTATGCATAGAAAAACCAGAGAAGCAGAAAATAATTGACATAATTCTAAAAAATTGATTTGAAAGTCCTTAGAGACTGAAGACATGGGTTCTATGTATCCAACTTTACTCTATAACTTCTAACTCAAATTCTCCTGTAATCTTAGCTACAGCTTTTAATTTTTTGGCAGAGTGAGGTATCTACAGTTTGAACATGAAGGGGAAAAGATGGCAGAAGTTTGCTGATTTGAATGGTGAAGAGAAAAATGAATACAGCTAAGATTATTGTATGTTACTAACAGCTAAGATGATTAAAGTGAAAAAAAGAAAAAAGAAAAAAATCTGTATTTAACAATGAAGGTTATAAGAAAACTAAGTTACCCCATGGGCAGACTTATGAGAAATATGTAGGAACCAAAAGAAGGAAAGGAAGGGGGAAGAAAGAAAAGAAGAAAAGAAAAAAGGAAGCAAGGAAAGAAGAGAAAGAAAGAAAGAAAGAAAGAAAGAAAGAAAGAAAGAAAGAAAGAAAGAAAGAAAGGAAGGAAGGAAGGAAGGAAGGAAGGAAGGAAGGAAGAAAAGAAAGAAAAGAAAGGAACACTAAAGAAGAGGGTCAGAAAGACCATCTAGTTCAACCAAACACAAGGTACCTTCATCTACTGGGATTTTCAGGACTTTTAAAAGATGAGCAGGTTAATATACTGTCTCTAAACAACAATTATGTTGTAATTACTGACATCCCAGATGTGAGATTCTTAAGTGCAAAGGCCTTATCAAATTCATTTTCATGTTCCATAATGTTTAACACTCTTTTAAGTATGTGATAGGCACTCAGGAATATTTGTTGACTGCATGTTTAATAACCGAATAAATAGGCACTGATTGCAAACAATGTTCCTGAAAAACAATAGTTGGTAGTTTCCCAGGCCTGAGATGCTGTATCAGCACTGCTTTACTCTCCCAGCTAATGCAGTAATAAATCTCCAGGAAAATCTAGCCTCCAGTGCACCCAGGACATTTACTTCTACTATTTCTCTAATCCTTTATATAGAAAGGGAAATAAAAGGTGTTGACTGTTGCTTGAAACAAGCCAAGAAGTAGAGCACTCCAAAAATGTTGCTGGACTTGGAAAACATCACAAAGCTTAACAGCGGCAGCCACTCTGGACTAAGTTCACAGTGTTCATCAGGTTCAAAGGCAGCCACTGTCCCTGGTCTCTGAGAACTGAGAAGACCATGTGCAAACACTGCAGGTAGTGTGCTGATCCACTCAGCTTGTATCTACTGATCTTTATGGTCTTCTATTTTAAGCCATGAAAACATTTTGTATAGGAGAATATTATACTGGAGAGTTAACTGGACTCTTCTCTATGCTTAGATAGTAAAGAATGAAACCAGATGGCCTATGGCAAGCTAAGTAGACCAAACCCCCAGCCCTGACCAGAGGGTATTCACAGATAACACTGGCTTCTACATTCAAAATATCAACCAGAATAAATGAGACAGTTTTAGGACCAGAGGGAGCCCTCCAGTCAGCTCAGGCTAGCATTTTTCACACTGTTTTGGTCAGAACATCCTTGTTTTACATAAAAAAAATTTTCATACCCTAGTACAACTAAATAAAACTAACTTTGGGGGAGAAAATAAAAAAGTAAGAAGCAGAATCTCTAAGGTCTTGAGAGCATAAACATTGATTTTATATAGGAAAAGAGCTGTTAAAAGTAAGCCATTATGCTGCCACTTCATAGGTAAAACTATGAAAGCACAATTTATTTATTCTTTGTAATATTATATGGCTATTATTTGAGTCATATGCCCTTTAGAAAACAATGGGCACATTCAAAGTTAGCTAGCATAAAGAGCAGTAAGTAATGACCCTTTTTAAAAGATATGGGCAGAGTTTCCAGAGCTACTAATGCATAATGCAATAGCCCAGGATTGGTTCTTTGGGCCTGAAAAGAACAGAATAATAAACAGTCACGTGAAAATGCAAGGAGAGCATCAGGTAGACAGGACCACAATGAGAGAGCAAGACTGTAGCTGAGCAACACACCTTGCCATGGGCAATCTTTAGAAGAATAACCTAGAGAAATGTTTCCACCATGCCTTTTCCTTTTTTTCTCTCTGATATCTTCCATGCCTGCTACTAGTTAAAACAACTACACACCAGATAACTAAGGGGCTCAGTGTATCAACCACCCTCTCAGAGCATAGAGCAGCATCCAGAAAAAAAAGAGTGTGTGTGTGTGGAGGGAAAAGCCAACATGATCTGCTATAGTTGATCATGTATCAGCCAGCAACCTGGTGAGCCAGGTGTCTAATGATCAAGTCTATGTTCTGGGACAAAATGATCTTATTCATTTCAGTTTTACTTTATTTTAACACACATAACTCTTTGGTAATAAAGCCAGTATGTATTAGGATTCATTTCCATTATTCTACTAATGTATTTTGTTGTCTATTGTTCTATGAACTTGTTCTATAATGCTGTTTTCAACTAGTAAGCAACATTTTGAAATTTTGAGGCATATTTAATCATTTTAGGTTCTTAATTTATTGTTATTATTCTTAATTAGTGTATTTTTGGAAGTTAGTGAGTACACATGTGTAGAGGTACCTGCAAACATGTCTAATAACCCTAGAGTTAGAGATAGACAGAGTTGGTTTTGACCTGCCTGATGTAGTTTTTGGAATTCAACATGAGTCCTTCTGAACAGCAGTGCATATTCCTAACTGCTCAGCCATCTAACTGGCCCATTATTTTTTTTCTTTTTTAATGGAAGTATAAGGCAGCACAACTGTCCTAATGTGCATTATAACATCAAGGTCATGTTTTAATAAACATTCATTCCAACATTTTAGTTCATCTAAATGCACAGAAGTTAATTTGTATGATGTGGAAAATTTAACACACTAAAAGAATTTAGCAAACACATAGAGCTCTATTTCTTAGCCTGTGTGTGTAGTGAACAACCTATTGGGTCATACTTCTCTCTTGATGATGACAGATACCAATTTTTAACCATTCTCCAAGTGTCAGTGACTCATAAATGAGTTGGCACATAACAAGGCTTCTATTCATACTGATAAGAAAGGCACAAAACAAAGACTGTGAGCACCTAAGAAGAACTCAATCCTCAAAGTCCCAACTCATCACTTGCCATAAAAAATATTCAACAGAAATTAGTCACTTTTGTAACAGATAAAATAAAAGTACATACAAACAAAATACCCGTTAGATCTAAAGGACAAGGATATCCTTAATTCTTTAATGAATTTGATTTCACAGTGAAACTCTCTCGGTGGACATTTGTCATTGTCATGGCTTCATACAGAGATTATGGAAGAAACCTGTGAGCAGCGTTTAAGCCATAAACTCCTCTTTTTTTCTTCCAGAAGAATTAAAAAAAAAGTGACCAGGGTTGATAGAGCTTGTGCTTTACACAGAAAATGAAGAATGATGCAAAGTTTCTGAGAAAAAACTGTGCACAAATTCCCCTCAGCTGATGCCTCACCCCTTTATAAGAACCACTCAGTGTTGTCGCATGAACCTGCAGAGCCAACAAAGGTCACCATGATATGTAAGATCCAAGCAGACTCCCTCCCATCTACTAAACTGCTGCTATCTACCCAATCTTTAAAAATCTACTTAAAGAATGCACTTCTATGAAATGTTTATTGAAAGTAGTTTCTTTCAATTGTTCCCTACCTCTGTTCCAAGATTTCTCATTTGATCAGTAAAAATAATGGCATGTTCTTTGCCTGATTCCAAAGCCAGAATAGGAGTGCCACATAAACAAAATCCTAAACCAATCTTACTACTGGAAAAAGATAATATTCAATTTCCAAGTATCATTTTTTAACACATCCAAGCAATGATGAAGCCCTGGGCACTAAAATCAGACTCATTCTCTCCCATTATCTTTTCTGGTAACCATAATAAAAACATCAGATTTTCTATCAGCTAGGAAGAACAGAAACTAACAACAATCTTTAATGTTTTGTGTGTTGTAGAGACCTGTATTCAGCTCTAGAATGATCTCTTGTAATAAACTCGTGGGCTCATGCTGTTTATTACAAGCCTGGTACACTTGGGTAACTCCCATAGTGGGTGATTACAGATCACAATGTTGAATTGCAAGCATACAAAATTAAAAATTAATTCTGGAAGATAAGAGGCACTTGCTGGAATGGTAGATGCGTCGGATTGAGAGAATGAAAGGACTTAGATTAGTTAGCATCAACTGAGTAAGAAAGAACTAGATTAAAATTCAATGTAAATGAATAAGGAAGATAGAGCAGGCCCCCAAGTCAGGAGAATTCTTTTACAAGTTTTCAGTGTTATCCATGTACAGAAGTCATCTCAGTCAGTGTAAACTCTGCTTGAAATTTTAATCTTCAAGCTTTTCCTGGTCTAGCAAACATATCATCTGATACTCATGATACTAGTCAAAAGTTTCTGTTGCTTCAGTTCAAATACAAATCACAAGAATAACAACCCACCATGTGTTGCAAACCTATGTTGTATGAGTTAAGGATATCAAATGCGTTTGCCACATAGGGTACTGCCAATTTGTCAGAGGTTTCCCATAGTAAGTTAAGGGGTAACAAAACACATATATATATGCATGCATACATACACACAAACAAACATGCATAAATCATTTTTGTGTATTTCACCTCAAAGTACATTTGCTAGGGAAAAGATCCTACTGTAGTATCATACTGGAAAAGTTAATGCTAAAAAGATTTGGATATTCAACAGTATCCAGTGAGCTCTAGATACTTGGCAAAAATATATAAAAATGAGAGATTTCTTATCCAAATACAGATGGGATTGAAACAGATAATCTTCTAGATCTCCTTGAGATTTCTGTAATGTTTTTTTCTCTGTACTTAGTAAGTACTTTTGTGTTAGTTTCCGTGTATTTAGGCTTGTAATAGGCAGAACAAAAAGAAAATGAACAAAAAATAATAAGAAAAAATCCCTAAAGTAAAATTCTACATGAAAGAAATATCATTAATGGGTGTGTAGCCAAAAGAATAAAAAGAAAAGAAACCCAAAGAGTTACCTACATAATCCAATTTTATGGAAGCACTATTAATAAAAGTTGTTTGTGAAATTTGGGTGTTTATTGATTTGTAAATCAATAAATACTATTATTTAGCCATAAACTAGAACAAACTCTTCCTGTCTTTTAATGGAATATCCATAAAACAAAATAAAATCATGTCATTTACAACAGTATAGGAGAGCCTAGAAGACTATATATTACAAGAAAAGAAAGACATATAGCACATATTCTCACCCTTCAGTAGAGGCAACAACAGCCAATGTCTTAAAGAGTAAAAACTTGGTCATCACTGGTAGAGAAGGATAGAAAACATGGATGAAAAAAGCTTGAGAAAAAGGAGCAAAATAGGTTACAAGAATCATTCTTAGGGTTCCTCTTTATAGTAGGGAGATATTCGTTGACAAGAATTATGACATATTTCAAAACAGCTAAAAGAACATCTTAAATTTTCTCAGTGCAAACAAATAATAAATAAATAGCTAATGATTTTACTATTGTGCATTGTACAGTGGGGTTAATAAATATGAAGTATCAATTAAAAATTGAGAAAAATATCTTCCCTACCCTCAAAAATAATGACTTAATTATAGATAAAACATATAATGTAACAATCCCATTATATATATATATATATATATATCTCAGTATATTAGTAAACATTCTCATTTGGAAGTTAATGGAAAATTTCAGAATATTGAAAATGCCTAAGAATAACTTAAACATTCAAATTAACTCAATAACCACTTCCATTCTGTTATCCAGGCGATAGAAGCTATTACATTTTAGTAGGAGTGGGTTGAGAATGTAATTGGAAGTCTACTCTCCATCAAATATTGTGATGGACATAATAATAATAAGCAGAAAAAAAGGGAAAAAAACAGATGATTCAAGTGTTAGGAATGAAGAAAGGAACCCCAAGGGTTAATCAGTAGGATTATTTAATGTTAAAACATTAAATAAACATGGGCCCAGCAGTTAGGAGCTTTGCAGCTCTCCCCAAGGATCTCAGCTTCCATATCAGATTATTCATAACTGCCTGTAACTACAGATCCAGAGATATGAAACCCTCTTCTGGCTTCCATGGGCACCTACACTAAAATGCACATGCACACAAGCAGTTGTGTGCATATATTCATGAATAAAAATAAATTTTAAAAAAATCCTACAAGTTTCTCATTCTAGTCATGCTAACCAGGAATAAGTACTAAATATGGGGCTTGGTGGGGATGGATATGGCTCATTTTTAGAGCACTTGACCAGCTAGTACCATAAATGTATATAGGGGTGTGTGGGTGGGTGTGTATGTGTGTCTGTGTGTGTGTGTGTCTGTGTGTGTGTGTGTTTATTATATAATAAAGTTCCTCCAGTGATGTCAATTCAAATGTATATTTCTAAACCATAAAAGGTTCAGTGGAATTTTACTTGTATAAATAGAGCCTCCTTGTTAATGGGCTACTAGCAACACTGAACTTCTAAAAAATAGTTGAATTAATGAACACAAAGATGAGCATTAAAATTTAAATGTTTCTAGATGATTCATGTAAATAGCATGCATATATAGGTTAAATTAAGCTCTTAAAATAAGTGGGAGGTAACTTGTAAACTAAGATAAGAAAAATCTAATCTATTATTATCATATAATAGAAATTCTCATTTTTGGGGAGGGGAGAAGTGACCTGATTTTTTTTTTTAGACAAAATTCCCTAGCTAGTTTAACTACTATAAATCACACATTAAACAAATATTATATCAACAAAAGAGAATTTGTTTAAATATTATATGCGATAGAAAGATGCAAAGCATTGACAATTTTTGATTCCTGTATGCATTCATTCAACAAATACTTCTTTAAGTATTTTTCTTCATTATTTACAGAGAATATACTTTTTATGAACATGGAATAATATTCATTGATGATATGAGACACAAAATAAATATAGAATCCCAAATAATTTCAATGAGTGCTGGCACAAGGCAATAGAATGTCCAACCAAACATCCAAAATGGCAAAGAATTGTATCCTGTCATACACAGACACTAAAAGGCTATAGGAGATTCAAATTGGTGATCAGTTGAAGTGACTAGAGACAGTTGTTAGTGAGTTTAAAATTAAGATACTGATGATTTTTCAAAGCTCTGGAAGCAATAGAAATTATAAGAAGTTTATCTGAGTAATTGACACTAAAAAATTCAGAGGTGAGTAATTCCAGTATTTGAAAGTATTGGCTGTTGTAATGTATAATTTATGTTTACTTTTATGGTCTGTGACTTATTCCTTTGGTTCAGTATGTATATGACACTAAATCATACAAGTCACTTTACTGCTGGAGAGCAGAAGGAAGCAAAGACTAAGGGGTGCAATGCTGAAGACTAAGGAATAGTGTCATTCTTCATCCTGACCACAGCCAGATTTCACAACTAACTACATCACTCTCCCAGAAACCTGTGCTCAAGTCTAGCTCCCATCTCTGCACCACATTCCACAAAGGCATGGCCAATATCTGAGATAAGTATGGAGCTAGAATCTTCATCCGCTATCTTATTGTTACTCTGGTTTAATCTCAAGTGATAGTCAATGACATGCCCAGTGAGTTCTTTGCTCAGTACAAGTAAAGGAGAATGGATTCAAACTTTATCAAAAAAATATTTAGAAATTATTTAAGAATATATAGCAGTATCCTATATTATTTTAAAAGTATTAAGGTTTATAGGATCTTTTTATTGTTTTCATTTGTTTGGTGTGTGTGTGTGTGTGTGTGTGTGTGTGTGTGTGTAATATCTAACCACTTGGAGAAAACTCTCTGAGCTATGATGGTGGTAACAGCTACAGAAAAGGAAGCAGAAAAAAAAAGACTAGATGATGCAGGGCTTAATTTAAATAACACACTGTTTTAACCTTTGTACTGAGGGGGTATAATATGTTCTGGGGCCCATGCTGTAACATGTGTGAAGAAGTATGAGGAACAATTTGTAGAGTCAGCACTCCCAGCCTCTCCATGCACCTGAGGGCTTTAACTCAGGTCAGCAGGCTTGTGAGGCAAGTGCATTCATCCACAGAGCCATCATGTTGACCCATGTACCAGTTTCCTTGTTGAGTTTCATTTCCATTGGATGTAAGCATTGTTTCCTAGACACCATATGCTGCTCCATGCCTTTAGATAGTCTGGCCCCTTCTTCTGGAACTCCCTGATACTTGTCCATCAACTAAGCCATGGATGACTACTTTTTTTTTAAGTATAGAATAGAGTTTATTCAGGGCACGGGGAGGGGAGTTAAGAGAGTAGTAGAGGCAGAGAGAGACAGAGATAGGGAAAGAGTGAGTAGAGAAGTAGAGGCTGGCCATGAGCACGTAGAGAGAGGAGGAAGGGAAAGGGGAAGGGGCAAGGGGACATTGGGATCAAGAGAGCAAGAATAGAAGACAGCAAAACAGAGAGAGAGAGAGAGAGAGAGAGAGAGAGAGAGAGAGAGGAAGAAGAAGGAGGAGGAGGAGGAGGAGGAGGAGGAGGAGGAGGAGGAGGAGGAGGAGGAGGAGGCAAGCGGCCCCTATTATATTGGACCAGCCTCCCTGGCTGTTGTTTATACAGAATGCTAACATTCACCTGTTTTGGTTTAGTTAAAAAAGAAAAAATTAGAAAGAGTTGACGGTGATGGTGAAGCAGGAATAGGCTCATCGTGATATCTGGCAACTTCCTGCTAGCATTGGGGGTGATGTGTCTCTAGGGAACCCAGAAAAATGGATATGGAGAGGTGTTTGTCCAGTCTTAGAAGAGTTGGCTGTTTCCTGCTGTCCAGGGTCTGTGGAGGTGTCTGAGGATAGGCCAGAATGAACAGGTCCAGTAGAAGCATCTGTGTGTGTGACAGGAGATGGAGCATCTGGAGGTTGCTTCTCTGGAGCCGTTCTGGATGCACCTGGACTTGACAAGATGTAGGGAATAAGATTAAGTACATTTACATTGTCAGGCATAGGTGGGTGAGAAAGTCCTTGGTACAATGAAGTCTGGATGCCCCAGTGTGGGGGAAACTGTGGGTGGGGAGGTGGAAGTGGGAGGGTGGGTGGGGGGTATACCCTCACAGGAGCAGGAGGAGGGGAGATGGGATGCGGGTCCCTGGGTGGGGGGGAATGGGGAAAGGGGATTACATCCGAAATGTAAATAAAATATCCAATAAAATTTTTTTTAAAAATGTACATTTGAAACCCAGAGGGATCTCACCCTTTGGAATAGGTAGTAAGTGGGAACTTTAGGCAGATGTACTTATCTGGATGGAGTCTATTTGGTCCATGAAAAGTAGATCTGAGTGGGTTTCCTATAGCTTATAAGTTTATAAAAGAGATAACAGCATGAATTAACAATATGAGCAGTCTTTAAGATGAACCTTTGTTGGATCATATAATGCAATGTTTTATTAAAGTTAGGCAAGTTAATAGGAACTCAGATACTATTAGGACAGTGGCATAGTAAGAAGAGGAAATATGAAGAATTTAATTGATGGAAACTGAGTTTGGGTAATGAGGTAACAGATTACATATGTGAAAATTTAGCTGTCACTGTAGTCAGAAGTCTGAGAAAGAGTAAACAACAATCTACCAGTTATATATTTACCTGAGGACCCAGCTGTATCACTCCTGGGCATATAGCCAAAAGATGTTCCAACATATAACGAGGATACATGTTCTACTAAGTTCATAGCAGTCTTATTTATAATAGCCAGAAGCTGGAAAGAACCCAGATGTTCTTCAATAGAGGAATGGATACAGAAAATGTGCTACATTTACACAATGGTGTACTACTCAGCTATTAAAAGTGATGAATTCATGAAATTCTTAGGCAAATAGATGAGACTAGAAAATACCATCCTGAGTGAAGTAACCCAATCAGAAAAGAACACACATGGTATGCATTTACTGATAAATGGATATTAGCTCAAAAGCTCACAATACCTAAGACACAACTCACAGACCACATGAAGCTCAAGAAGAAGGAAGATCAAAGTGTGGGTGCTTCGGTCTTTCTTAGAAGGATTAACAAAATACTCATGGAAGCAAGCAAGGAGACAAAGTGTGGAGCAGAGACTGGAGGAGGGACCTTCTAGAGACTGTCCTACCTAAGGATTCAGCCCATGTGCAGTCATCATAAGCAGGCACTGTTGTAAATGTTCCAAAGGTGCATGCTGACCGGAGCCTGATATACCTGTCTTCTGAGAGGTTCTGCCAGAGGAAGATTCTTGCAGCTAACCACTGAACTTAGCATGAGGTCCCCAATGGAGGAGGTAGAGAGAAGACTGAAGGGGCTGAAGGGACTTGCGGCCCCATTGGAAAAGTGACAATACCAACCAACCAGAGCTTCCAGGGTCTAAACCGTCATTCTGGGAACATGCTTGGAGGAACCCATGTCTCCAGCTGTATATGTAGTAGAGGATGGCCTTGTCAGGCATTGATAGGAGAGGAGGTCCTTGGTCCCGTGAAGGCTGGATGCACCAGTGTGGGGGAATTTGAGGGCGGGGAGGGGGAGTGGGTGTATGGGTGGGGGCACATCCTCATAGAAGTAGCAGGATGAGGCATGGAATAAGGGATTTCTATTGAGTTACAACCAATCCTTATGGCTCTTAATCTTGTCAAAAGTCTGCTAATAATATATTTAAGATTATGACAGACAGGATTCCCAATGCCTCTAACAGTTGATCCAAGATGGTTTCAGAAGACTTGGACACACCTAGAAGATACTGCCTGAATTGTGATATGATCACTGAAAAACACAGTGGACAAAACAGGATACCTGAGTCAAATGACTTGGCTAAACCAAGGTAAGTCATTTCTCATGTCATGTGTATCCATTCCAAAGAGAAAAGGCTCTGTGTCTTCTGCACTTGAAAGCCAGACTGACTCCACTCAAGAGACCATGGAGACCACAGAAACTGTAGGCTAGTGGACTACTTCAAGAAAACTTCTCTAACAACTTTTTGTTATTGCTTCCATATTTCCTATCTTTGTAAAAGTACTCATTGCCCATTTCATTCACTTGTCTCCTAGTTTCTATTGCCAAGTATAACTTTCCTCAACTCCATACTACTAACTTTCCATGGAAACCTGAACTCAAGAGGGTGATCAATAGGGAGACTTGAGTAAACAAGGAACTAATTGAATTGATCTTCAAACTTTTCACCATAGATTTGAACAGATTTTGTACCTTCTGATGTTCATAATTATGAAGCTAGACATTGAAGACATTACTTTATGGACTCTATGAATTTATTTATTGAGAAATGATCCAATCAACTGGTTTTTTTGTTTTGTTTTGGAGGGAAGTGTTGTAGCATATATACACATTTGTATAGGGGTGTGCATGTCTATGTGAATGTGTTGGAGTGTAGAGACTAGAGGTTGACGTTATATGTATTCTTTAATCATTCTTCACTTTATTTTTGAGGCAGTCTTTCACTGATTTGGCTAGGCTGGCTAGCCAATGAGCTCTAAGTATTTGTCCATCTTGTCTCTGCTTCTCCAGTCTTGGGGTTACAGGTATGTGTATCACTGTGCCTGACTTTTATGTGGGTACCAGAAATCTAAATTCAGGTATTCTTGTTTATCCATCAGATATTTTACCAACTGAGACATTGTCTCAGGCCCCCGCCCCCCCCCAAGCACAACTGTTCTTTTAGAAACACTATTATCCTACATGTATTTTCTTTAGACTGCTGGCACTCTTTGAGTTGTGAAGCCATATTATCCCAGAGTCATGTTTAACATTACAACAACAAGAGACTGGTCCTTGAAATGCTCTCTAAACACAGGAGGCCTCACTGCAACTGACTGTGTGATGCCTAATGATAGCATGAGTGGAAGTTCTGGGATCACCAGAAAGACAGTTTAAGAAGGTGCAAGGCGAACTTCAGCTAAGTTCAGCCTAGCAGCCTTTGCCCTGGGAACAGCATGTACTTTTCTTAGTTTTCATAAAATTCCATTGCTCTTAGGAAACCTTGAAGAGAGCTTTAGTGCTGAGCCTTCAAATGAAGAAGTTGATACCAGATGTGCTCAGCCCCATACCCTAGGATTTTAAGAAAATAACTTAGCTCAGAATCTAATGCAAAGTACAATAAACTATCTGCCAGTGGACATTACTGTCAGCAAGAGAATCTAAGTCATTATATCACCATCATTGCTATAACTAGTTTTATAAGCTTCTTTGTTGATGAAGTTCCCATGAGTCCAGTCAACAACAGACAAACCCTAGGAACAGTAGGCATAATGCTTCTTTCTAAGACTCCAGCAGGGAAAGCAGAGTACTAATAAAGTGAAGTGATTCAAGTCAATTCAGTGATGAGCAAAATGAGAGCTTGGATTTTCAAATAAGCCTGTAAATGACTGACACTTAAGGTCAATAACACTACAATGGAAAATAAACATCTTTGAAATGGGTAAAATCTACTGCAACATTTCTAACGGACAATTTGGGAGCATCTATCAAACTTGAAATGGGTATACTCTAGTCTAATTTATTCTAGTTTTCAGGATCTTCTTGCCAAAATATTTTCACACATGTCTGAGAGCCTACTTATATAATATTTGCATATGAGGAAAAAGAAGGTGAGCCAAATATTCATCATTAAAAGAGTGATGAAATATACTATGGTGCATTGATAAGAAATATTATGTAATTCTCAAAAGTGACATGGTTGTGTCACTAACATGGATAGATAAAAATTTTACTAGGAAAAAAACCCCTCAAATTGTAGAATGCCTCCTTATTGTGGTACGGTGTATACACACACCAACCTCAAACAGCATATACCAAAAATTAGAAGTAATCCAGGAATTTTGTGGCTAGCATTTAATCTCAGCACTCAGAAAAATAAACAGACAGATCCACATGAGTTTAAGCCCAGCCTGGTTTATATAGCCAGTTCCAGGCCAGATAAGACTACATAATGAAATCAGGTCTCAAAAAATTTAGAAATAGAAGTTGAATGGGAAGAGTTGAAGTAGAAAATATATACATTTTAAAACTTATCTTTAAATTATGTAAAGTTTTAATGCTTAATTTATGTGACCACCTACCCACCACATTGTATTACATGCTTTATGAAGTATTTAAGTAATCTCTCTATTTGTCAGCAGTTTATACAGGACATTCTCATTCATTGTTTAATGACAGTTTTCATCTACTCTGGAAGGTAGACCAGATGTTAGTACCACTTGTTAGTGTGACTATAAATTTAGAAGAGGCAATGATCTGTCCAAGGTCACATTTTTCTGGAAGAAACATTAAGCATTGTTAATGAATTTGCTTCCTTAAACCTAGAAAGCAGGTGACGTTCTTACAGGAGGCTTGGCAGTTCTGGTTCTTAATTAGCAAGTAATTGCAGGTTTCTAGCCAGTACAGGAACGTGCAAAGCCAATCCCTATGGGCTGGCTATATAAAAACCATATACGTGACCTATAGCAAGAACAGCTGTCAGTAATGCCAAGTCTCGGTTCTAAGGACAATGAAAGAGACTTCCATCAAGTCCCTAGAGAGCCCTACTTTCAGAATAATAATAACCTTTCAAAAAATGAATAACCCAGAAAATGCTTTGCTCCAAATAAAAGTGTTTTAAGACTTCGTGTTCCTTTACACCAGTTGCCATCTCTCTTTTTATTTTATTTTTTATCATTCACTTAAACTACCAGGCTGTTTGACTCATTTTAAAGGCTATTCTGAAACATAAAAAGCTGATTCATTTTGAAACGTAAATTTTTCAATGAACTAATGCAGCAAGTCTTATTCTGTGAGCACCTAAAACAGTTCATATTTTTCTTTTTCTTTTTTTCCCATCCTTCTTTCTTCTTGCAAATTAGGTGCTCTAAATTGACACCATTGCTCCAAGAAAGTTGCTTCCCTTCAAGCCACGAAAACTCATTCCTCCTTCCTTTATTTCAGCCCATTTAGTCCCATGAGCTGTCTGTGTACACCCAGAAATATGAAATTTCCAGGGTCATCACTTACTTGCTCTGTAGGTTAGACAATGATCTTAAGCCTATCTTGTATGGTATCTTCATCTGTCAAGACACTAATAATCCATTTCACAGGCATGCTGGCTAGCATTAGCACAGTGATGTATCACATAACAATAATGCCTCTTAATAAAAACTTTGGCAGCAGTAGTCTCACTAATAAAGAGTAGCTGCTATAATCCTCACTATATTTTGATGCCTCCCAAGCACCTTTACCCACTGTAAAATTCTAGATGTTTGATTTTTTGTGATAGTCTTCTTTCTCTTTCTTCATAGGAATCTGCTTAATTCAACAAATATTTTCCTGAATGTGAATCCAAGCATTTAGCAAAGAATTTCTGGATTCAGGAAATAAAATACATCATTATACTATTTCAAGCCCCTAAAATTACACACTTACACACACACACACACACACATATTCATAAAACATTTTTGCATATTCATTCATAGACACCAAACTCTCTGCTATTAGAATTATTAACTAAAATTCTTGGCATTCATATTCAATGGTTGATCAAACTCAGCAAATCTCAAAATAAGGGTCTCTATCTTCCTTCCCCATTATTGCCTTCTATACTTTTCTCTTCTCCTCAGGCTTCTGACAACCCAAACTTGAATGTTAGATTATAATGGACACATGACCCATTTGTTCTACTAATTTACAGTTTTCATTCATGTATTGCTACTTTATTTCAACACTTTCAGCCTAGATGATCACAGCAGCTCTGGACTTCTAGTAACAAATGATGCTTCAAAAATTTTTAAACATACTATCTAGTAGACCCATGAAGTCTATGCACCATTTATACGCTCTAAAGCAATGCTCCAGAATTAAAAGTTACCCAACCAATGACAGACCCTTGCTTCTCAATGTTTCATACTAAGAGTACTGTTTACAATATGACCTCCCTCAACATGACCTCCTTTTTCTTTACAAATTCAGAAATATTAGCATCATTTATGGACGAGTCACTCTTGTATTTCAAAACTCTTAGCTGGAGTCTTCTTCTTTGAGAGAGCAAATCTGACACTATGTGGTAGGATACTTATTTCCATTCCCTAGAAAATTTGCATCCCTTCATCCAGTGCTCACCTTAGCATCCTACTACCTACCACTGCTCAGAAACAGGGCATCTGGTTAAGATTTACATTCTTTTGCTTGTACTCAGAGGGAGCAAGCCAGTTTTGTCTCTGAATTATACAAATATTTCTTTTGAATACATTTCCAGTGTTTGTCTTGTTGAAAGGCACTATTGCAGCCACTATGGATAAAGAATGGCAATAATGATGCTGGCAACAATGATGCTGCCTCTTGCTTTGGCCTCTTGATACATGGCCTTATTCTCAATTGGGTGTTTGTAGGAACAGGCTGTCTCTGCTCATTTTTTCTGATATGCCCTTCCCACTTCTATTCCCTTTCCTAAGAGTATGGTACCACCAGTATTTAGTTAATAACACCGATGACTAGACACCCTTTGTGGATTTGTGAATTAATGATAAAATGGAACAAGTCTGCAAAATAAAGCAAAAATACCTCAACAAATGTATTCATTTGTTTTGACAAGAGTAATTTTGTATTAATTACTTATAGTAGTAAATATGCATAGCATGTTTTCTCAAATTAAGCCCCACTTTCCAACTATAGCACTCAGCTTATAGAATAGGAGAGAATGAATATATGTATTTCATTGAGATAGGCACTGCCTTATGGATTGAAAAAATATGAAAACCCTTTAAAATAAGCATACCTGCTTCTTTTCAAATACATATGCCATATGATTATCTGGAGAAAGTGGGTCTTTATTTGGAAAGATAAGCGGATATGAAATGAAATTGCTTTGGTATTTCAAAAGTATTTTAAGCCTATTCCAAGGGGAAATGGTATCAACCATACTGTTTTTATGCTTGTAGACTTTCAAGACTGGAAGGACTACCTATGTTAATATATTAGTAGCTGTTACTTGATTTAATATGATGTGTTTTATATCTCATGCACCACATTGTAAAAGAGTTCAATCCTCCACAATGTCCACAGTTAAAATGAAGGCTTTGTGCTCTATGGAGAATATTTAAGTTTGATACTAATTTCTAAGTCATATATTAGAAAATACATGACCCATTAAGAATGAGGATCTTGAAGACAAATCCACACCATGCCCCCCAAACCACCATCCCTCCGTTGTGTAACCTGAGATATTCATTCATTCTCTCTCCCTCTTCCTCTCACTCACTCTCTCCCCCTCTTCCCCTCTCCCTTTCTATCTCTGTCCCTCTTCCCCTTCCTCTCTCTCTGTCTCTCCTGAGACTGAATCCAGGTCTAGGTTAATGTCCTACTCATGAGACTGTATCCTCTTTTTCTCTGTATTAGTTGTATCTTGAAACAGGGTCTAAATTGTCCAGTATTTGTATGACTTTAAACTGTGAGTCTCCTGCCTCAGCCTCTCAAGATGCTGAAATTACAAACTTTTGCCACCAGGTTCAGTGTAGACAGGTTCTTTATACTTTCTAGGTCCCATTTTCTAAGCCTGGGTGTATGGCTCAGTGGTATGTGCACTTACCTAGCATGCGTAAGACTCTGGATTTCAAATTTAAAAAGAAAACTAAAATAACAACAAAAACTTGAAAATAATGATGACTTAAATAAAAATGAAAACAAACATGCATGCCTAAATGTCTGTTTATAATCTGTTTAAAAACCTAGAAAATAATTACTGATTTCTCTTTTATTGTTCTGAGAACTTGAGCATGTGAAGTGTTTACACAGTCATATGGTAAGCAACAGCAACTATTTTCATGGCTCTCACTGTTGTCTTATGTAAGAATTTACACCAAAACAAAGTTTTAGAATTTAGCCTCTACTACCAGTTCACTTGTTGATTTGGAGTGAACTAATAAAGTTTCTCAGTACCCTTATGTTCATCCCAGAAAGTTGAGTTTGGTAGCTAAGTAAAAAAAAAAAAAAAAAAAAAAAAAAAGTCTACTCTAGTTGAACACAAACCCAGTATAACTATCTAGGCCAATGTATATGTCATAAGCCTCAATAACTCATGGTGAATACTAGCATATTTTAACTCACAAAATTTTCTGACCTTGGCGGGAAAGGAGATTCATGAATGACTCGGGTGCCCATCATTAATGGAAACCTGAGAGAGGAAAGGAGGGAGAAGAGGATAAGAAGAGAGATGTGGGAATAAGGAACGGAAGGGGAGAAAAGATGGAGGGGGAAAGAGCAGGACAGGGGAGGGAGGTAAGGAAAGAGACTTCAACAAATCCATGTGAAAGCTAAAGGTTCTGTATTTTTCTATTATTTTTCATCACACTCTAGGAGCAAACAGAAGACATTCCTGATGCAGGCTGAAAACAGGCACACATTATCCATGTGCGATTAATTGGCTAGTGGCAAGTTCTGTTGTGAAAGTATCTTGTAAGGTTTTATAGTTCTGCTTATTACTCAAAAACTTTCCTTTCTTGCTCTTTAAGGTCCAAAGTCCAAAGGTTGGCCCTGTATTGCAATGACTGGACATCTCAGAGCAAATTAAACTTTGAACAAAAGTTGATGAGTCATTGTTCTTCACCAAAATTCTAGTGGATATGTGAAAGACTTCAGGGCTGAGCCAAGAAAAGCAATTCAAAGAAAGAAAATTATATTCAAGGATGTTATATGCCAGCAGCCAATAATCAAAATATTAGAATCCAACTCCTCTCACTCAAATACTACAATAGCCAGCATTCATACAACAATTGATTCAGCAGCTCTTTTAATTTAGTTTTTTGAATTATTCCTTCACTCACTCTCAAAATATGCCTGCTTTTTAATTAACATTTTTCTTTGAAATAGTTCTTGTTGTAGGCACCCCCTTACTCCTTTTATCTGGTTTTATGTATATTAAAATTCAAACAGGGGCTGGAGAAATAGCTCAGCAGCTAAAATCACTGACTGCTCTTCCAGAGGTCTTGAGTTCAATTCCTGCAACCATCTGTAATGGGATCCAATGCCCTTTTATGATGTATCTAAAGACAGCTACAGTATACTCATATACATACAACAAATACATAAGTCTTTTGGCTGGAGAGATGGCCCAGTGTTTAAGAACAGTAACTGCTCTTCCAGAGGTACTGAGTTCAATTCCCCGCAACCATATGCTGGCTTACAACCATCTCTAATGGGATTTGATACTCACTTCTAGTGTGTCTGAAGTCAGCGACACTGTACTTGCATACATAAATTAAATCTTTAAAAAAAAAAACAAATAACCCAAACAGGAAAAGATATGATGTGTCGATTCTAGTAGATGTACTTTCTTATTCTAGAGCAGTGGAGGATTTTCAGGGAGAGAACTATGAAAGATAGCGCCACTACTTTTAAAGAGGACTATCCGTCATGCTATCATGTGGTCTGTCCTCTGCTTCCGAGAACATACTCTGTAGACAGTATTGTGAAAGCAAACACATAAATATTAAGACTGTAAGCATAAGCAGCTCTGACACAAACCTGTCTGGTTTTGTTTTTACTGCCAGCTCTTCCCATTCTTATCTTTACTAATATAAGAATGAGGAAACAATATTCTGTACACATATTTGATTTAGGCTTTTATTGTCTTCAGATGCAGAGTCTTAATTATACAGCAACAGCGCTGAATTTACAGCAGAGCTATGGTTGATGTTGAAGTTTTACATTTCATAGCTATGATACAAACCTTATTATAACAGTCAGAGCCATTCATTTAAATGTAAAAAGAGATGAATATAAATGAAGTCCAAATGATTACATACAACTCACAATTGAGGGTACTACATCCCAGGTCATTGTCCTACCTCTATTACCAAGATGGAAAAACTATAACTTGAATTTATACCAGGAACTAGAAAGTACACCAAAACCAAAAACACAATGTATCAGCATTAGCACAGAAACATGTACAACGAGTATACACAAGCACCCAGCAGATGTTATGTCACTCAAAAAATTGTAATTTACAGCTAAATAAATCCCTGCAGAACTCAAATTCATTCATTTTTTGTAAATACTGGTCATTTGTAGTATACTGAATTTGTCCTGATCTGACAAATTGAGTGAGTCAAACATAAAAGAAATGTCTTTCTATTAGATTTTTATTTACATAGTCTCAATAAGATGATGAAAATATGATTTAGAATCAATTAATTTGAAACTTTAGTTCTGACCAAAGATAAGTCTGGAGTTTAACTTTAGAGCCCTGATAAAGTAAGTGTTTGTAATCAGACCATAGAAATTATGATTCAACCTTCTGAAGAAGAAAGATTTTAATGACTCCATCAATTGCAAACACTTAGGGATTTCTAACTGCATGTATGTTTTAAATTCACTGTAACAGGTTTTCTCTGGAATAATTTGTAAATGTAAAAACTTGAGGAGCAACAGCTCTTACTTAGCAGGGAGAACAGGCTTAAAGAACATAGCATTGCATTTATCAAGAAAATAGAGTATTTAACTTGAATCTTGGGCCACTTACTATGTATAGAGCCTAAAAAGAAAAATTATTACTAAAGACTGTAAATTAGCACTTGAATAAAATAGTTTTCTATATAACTTTAGCCCAATAGTTAAATGTGTAACAATTAGAGCAGATGAAATCACAAAAAATAAAGGCTACATTAGTCACTGACTTTAGAGATAACTGTTTTCTCATGAATATCAAACATACAGCCCAGTTTCTTTGAGACTGTTTCCCTTCTCATGACCAGGGTAGGCTTCACTAACCAAATCTATTGTTCCTATCATGCTCAGACTAAAGCTTTCAAATAATTCTACAGACATCATTTCAGATAAGAGGGATGAAATGAAGCAAGTAGAACAGATATAAACAATGTATTACCTTAGCTGTATGTAATTAAAACACTTCTTTAGTTACTGATAAGTTTTCATATTGAAATTCATCTAAGATTTGGTCCTAAGCTGGGTACATAAGTGCTAAGATGAACAGAGGTTTAAATGGTGGACATAACTGAGCATCCTCCACGTATAGCTCCCTTGGCTTTATAGCAGGAGACTTCAACTTCTTGCTTGCCAAGAACTTTCTAAAAGGCCGTATAGAATATTCCAATGCACATGGAAACTATCAAAGCTCATAGCTGCATGGTACTTTAGTCTGGATTTGTGTGTTTGGGTTGCCTAGGAAACATTATAAGAAAAAAATTGAACTAATTTTAAATAATATAAGTTATATTATTATATATACATACATACATATATGTATATATGCTACCATATATATGTGTATATATATATATATATTATATGCTTACTATGCTTACTGATCACCAGCCCCAATACCTTAATGGAATGGCTCTCTAACTGCCTCATCACCAGACTCCAGGGAGCAGAGACTACTAATAACCTGGAGACATTAAGTATATACAGCTCCTTATAACTGAAGTTATGACATCGATGACAAGTGTGTGTATATCATTTTGGATTTTATTCTAAACCCTTCTCTCTGGAATTTAGTGTTCATTAGCATATTGTAGGCTCCAAGATGTACCACCATAGGGAAAATCAAAATCAAACAAAAACAATTTTTCCTTTGTTTAATTCAATATGTCAAAAACTGAAATTATTTCAACTATTGACTAGTTATGATGATCCTTTGGGAAATTTACTATGAACTATAATGTCTTCTAGATAACAAACATATGTAGCTCTCAGAGGTCTCCTATTATTCATATTTGTAATCTAACTTTATTTAAAGATCAAGATACAGTGAAGTTTCTTTGGTATATCTGGTTATAAAAACTCCAAAACAAAGTATTATTGGCTTGGTCTCCAGAATGACCTATATTAAAATAAACAGAATGACTTTTTTTTTACTGCATTAGATTGTATTCACAAATATCCTATTTCCTTGGAGTCCATCATAGAGTTGGGGAGCAGTTTGAAACTGGCCCCGTCAGTGTATCAGCATACTATTAAAGGCCACTCAATGACTTTGACGGCTGCAACTCCTGCTTTCTAACAGAGCATCCTGTTGGACATAATGAATCATAAATACCAAGAACCATGTTCCAGTCTGGGTTGTGAATGTCTTCAGAGATTCACTGTGAGAATTCTTTCCTACATCTGTCTGAAAGCTATAATCAGTAAATTAGTCAAATAGAGAGTACCACTCAGTACTCAGTACAACTGTTCATTCAGTACCACAGGAACTCATACCTGTAAATAAAGCAAATATTGTCCAAGGAAAAGGGAAGCAGTAGTTAAATGAGAAAAGCTGGAGTGAGAACAGAACAACATCAAAGATTCTCATCCCTATTTTCTGTCTGTCCTTCAGATATATCACACTGTATCTGTAGGGGTGGGTGTGTGTGTGTGTGTGTGTATTCTTATTGAATTCTCTGTTTCTGTCACTTCCAAAAGAAGACATATAAACAGGTTTGAAATTTTTACAAAGTCACTATTTAATTGATTTTTATGTTCAAGACAAGAGTTAGCCTAAAGGAAAACATCAACCAGTTATGAAAGTAGCTGGGGGCCCCTAGGGAGAACCAGCATCTGTAACCCATGCATCACTGAGCTGCCCACTTAGATGAGCAACTCTTGCTCATAAAACTGAAGACAGAATCTTCTACTGTAACAAACTGCCACTTGTGGGACCCCAAATGCAGAGGAAGGGACAACAAAATAATCCCATGGGCTCCTATTTTGGGAAGCAAATGTTGTATCAGAGATAGTTATTTAATACTAGAGGATCCCTACCTTCCAACACATCAGCACAGAGGTCTCAACTACATTAAAAATAAAATACTTCATTCCAAACTCAAAGTAGAATCCAAAAAGACAACCATGCAGCCACTTATTGAACATATGCCTGAAACTAAATGCATTCTCCTGTACCATTAACAATTATAGCTGTCTCTTAATATCATATTCCCAAATCAGATGTGTCCCTCTCAGGTTCAAAAGTTTGGTGCAGAAATTTCAAGGGTATTAAACATTTGCTACAGTTGACACCCAACGGAGAGAAAAGATCTGCTTTAACAGTGTGTAACAACAGTGAAGTGCTTAAAATAGGACATGAGGAAGGTTATATGACTCTGAAGCTAAATACTAACTACAATTGGAGATTTCAGTTTGGCTCATCTATGTGTTAGCAGAAAACAGCTTCTCCAAAAAAGTATCTCATCCAGGATGAAACAATTTTCTGATCAGAGTCCCAGAGGCTAATAAAAATTGTTCTGCTGTTAAAGAGAAGCCATGGTGGTTACTCACACAGGTGGAGGCAGCTGTGTGGACAATGGCCACAGGATTCCTGGATCCACACACTCAATGTGAAAAACAAAATGTCACAGCCATCACTTTTTTTTCTCTAGGAAGAACTCTTGATTTTATGGGAGATAAATACTTCCATTAAGAGCTGCCCGAAAAAATTAGGTTCCTGCAAACGAACACCATATGACTAATGTACCTAGCTACTGACAGCAGTTATTTAAGGAGAAGAAATGAGTAAAACATAAGTAAAAAATCACTGTGTTTGGCACTGGTGTACTGATTCACACCTTTAATCTTAGCACCCTGGCAGAGACAGGCCAGGGCTACATAGTGAGACCTTGTCTTAAGAAAAAGAAGTAAATCATTATATTCATGTTATCTATGCCTTTGGGAAGTCTGAAAACAGTAAGCTAGTAAACAACTGGGAAAGCAGAATATCCTTTTATGACACTTATATGCAGTCAAAAGTTAGATTGGGATAGATAAAGCCAGAAAAAAGGAAGCACTGACAGCACAGAAAACACACACAGAAGGAGAATTAGAGAAGAGATCAATCAGGAAACAGGAAGAAAAATCACAGCCCTGGTTATCTCTCCATGCTAAATCCTCCTCCTCTTGTAACAGCAAGCTAAAATGCCGTGAAAATGCTTTGACCCATGTAGAGTTATCCTCTCTAAACTCCCAAAGCTCCTTATCTCAACATCTCCTCACTCCTGCCTGGTACTGGAAGTATTTATAGACATGACACCTTCTCTCTTAGACTGTGAAGAGTGAACACATCTTGGTGCTTCATGCTTGGGACAAGCAAGGCATGTTATTTAGTATTTTCAGATGCATCACTCCAGTAAAATTCTTTTAACAGCCCTGTGCAGTGGGCCTGTTTTCTCACTTGGGGGTGGGGGGACAAGAAAACATGTCCCAAAGGCCTGAGTATTTACAGCAGTTTTTGTTTGTTTGTTTGTTTGTTTTTACAGAAGCCAGTAGTAGAGACAAGCATCATTTGTGAGCACAGGGGCTGCTCAATAAAGCCTTTCTCACTGGTCTAAGAGATACAGAAGCGTCTACTGAATAAAAAAGACAAGATTAATCATCTTGTATTTCAGGTCACTCTCTGAAATGAAGCCCAGAAAATAAAACATCAAAATGACTGACATGATCCTTTACAGGCCACAAAAACTCAAGCTACAAAAGGAGTAAAAGAGACAAGAGAAATGGAAGCAATGAACCAACTTCTAATTTGTCCTTGGATGAGCTCCAGAAAAGACACATATATTGTACATAAGAATGAGCTGTTCTTAGTGACAATAGTACCCTACTGCATTACCTGAACAAAATAAAGGAAATCAGATGGCACCACAAGCTTAAATAGTTTATTACATAAGCAATAGCATGGCATCCATTCATAAATGTCAACTGTTTAGCCTCTTATTGTGAACATTTCTTAGTCACAGTCTGAATGAGAAGAACCCACAAAGCTTATGTTTTCTCCTGTGAAAAAGAAAAATCTTGGAGTGTGGGACACCAACTGCAGCCACAATCAGACACTTCAGGGGCTTTCGCAAACAGCTCTAAGTCATTATTTTCTTTTTTTAAAAAATGCCACTAAACCAATTCTGATATATCCACCTATTCTGTTAAGTGTATCGAAACTGAAGTCCAAGAGTGGTGACTCATTTCAGATTACACATTAGTCTATGACCTAAAACACTATTTGGTATTCATTTCTAATGTGGTCTTTAACAAAAACTAATTATAGCTGAGAGTACTGTGTTAAAATGGTGCATTGAAACAGTGCAAAAAGTCACTGATATCCAAGACACAGGTTTCTGTATGAGGTATTTTAATACTTGTTAAATTTTCCTCATTAATAAAAGTATTGATTTGATAAATGTACTTTTAGATTAAAGGCTGGTGGTCTCATCTATCAAATATAATTCTTTGCTCTGTAACTGCATCAGACACTACCAGGGATCTACCAGATGTCTATATTCTGAGACCTGTTTTCAAAATTTGCAAGTGGGACTACATCGCCATAATTAAGTTACAAATCTTGAGATGGGACTCCAGATGATCTATATGGACCCAGTGAGATCTCGAAGAAGGTAAACAGGTCAGGTCAGAAGAGAGAGGAGAGGACTAGAGGAAGCTGGAGTGATGTGCTTGCTGACTGGATGAAGAAAGCCAGGGATCCATGTAGGTGGTCAGCCCCCAAGGCAGAAAATGTAAGGAAGCAGATTCTTCATAATCTTTTAAAGGAGTTCAGTCCTGCCACCAGCATCATTCAAAAAGTTGTAACCTTCATAGTTTTAAGATATTAAACATGTGTTGTCTCACATTACTAAACTTGTGATATTTTTAAGCAATAATAAGAAATTAACACAGAACAGAATGTGCTTTGGTGCTATTTATGTACAGCTATGCCACAGAAGGAAAAAGTGATCTTTTGTAAGAATTATTGATTTGATATCAAAAGGTTATCAGTTTTTATTGCTAATAATGGTTTTTGAGGAAGGGTAAGAAACACCTCAATTGTTCACTGTGGATGTAATCAGATGATGTCTACAAAAGCAGAGTCACGAGAACAAATCACAATAAGAAATAAATATTGAGCCTTTATTGCATGCTAGGCGCCACAGTAAGCATTTTACAGGTGCTATTATGCCTTTTCTGCAGTGTTCTCTGATTTCACTGGCCCTCCTGTCTGTGTCTGCCCTATCATTCTACAAGCTACATAAGAGCAGCATTTAACTCAGCAAGAGAAACAATGTGGAGATGGAACCAAGATAATAGTTATGATTAGATAATGTTTGTCAAAAAAAGATGCCTGAGCTTGGGTGCCCTGCTTTCGTTCAAAACATACACAAAGTTGTAACCATGAAATAGGAGGTAGGACCTTTCTTCCGTCTGACACGAGTCGGCAATATTCCAGACTCTAATTCTTCCAATTCAGAACCAAAACACTCAAGCACCTCATTGAAAAAGCCATCCCCTCCTCCAAGTTAAGAGCACCCACTTACACAGGAAAGAAGCACCACACAGATCTGCTTACAAGGCTGTTTCTGTGAGAAGAATCTTCTAAGTGCTTAGCTGGGACTTACTATGTTACATTTTCAAGAGAACGGGAGGATGAGAAAGAAAACAGTGATGAGCTACATGCTCATCTCTGACTCAGTTTCCCCAAAAGTAAAATAAGTTGAATTCCATTATTTTCATCTATAGCTGTCTCTCTTTTTTAAAATTTTATGTGTGTAGGTATCTGTACCCATGTCTCAACATCATGTGTATGATACCCCTGCAGAGCCAGGGAGGCTGTCAAATCCAGTCCTAGATGCACAGACATATAGAGAGACTCTCTTCCAGTCTATGTAGGTACTGGGTTTGAACTGAACCCAAGTCTTTGGAAAAGTCAGTGTTCATTACCACTGAGACATCACTCCAAGATCTAAAATCACTATTGATGAAACTATTGTATCTCTATCCCTTTTTAGATCATTCTGCACAAGATGCAGATGTTAAGCTTCCCAAGGTTATATCTATGGGAATGATCACAGTAGTTGTACCATATCCTAACATACCAGTCACAGAACTCAAACAGTCAGTCTTTCATAGCAAATATCAGTGTATAATCCTAGAATCATGTATGAAGAATATATCAACATTTGTTGTAATTCTTTTGCTTTCACTTCATTTTAAAAACATGACCCCAGCATCCTCTAAATAAGAACAACAATTCTTCCCATTATTTCATTATTTCAAAAAAATGACAAATCCATTTAAATACTAACCAACTATTTTACTAGGGGGCAAGCCTCTGTTTGGAATCACAAGTCCAAATGTCTGATAGCTATATCATCATGACAGAGTTAAATAATACTGTGATTAGTTTAGTATGAAATGAAATGAAATGAAATGAAATAAGGTTCCTGGAGCCTCACACAGTACAGTCAAGGCCACTGTGAAGAGGAGGAAAATACTGTTTTTGGAGCATAAGAGCAACAGCTTGGTGGGGCTTCATTACCTACTTCAATATGTGAAGATGTATGTCCTATTTTATACACATACACATGCACATACACACACACACACACACACACATCTACACATATAGAGAGATACATTTGTATTTTATATAAATAACCATTACAGTGATTAAGTGGTGAAGCATTTTGGCAAAACATTTTCAGGATATGGACTTAACTAGAGTTCTCTTTGGATAGCTGTCTGAACACTACTACAAAGATACTAAGGCAGTGTCTAAAACAAACATCCCACTGGGATTAATTGTAGTTCTGCCAGAGTATAGGATGCAGAACTAGCTCTGGCAATATTGTTAAGATTTCTATGTAAGAAGAACAAAAACTCACAAGACAAATGTCAGGATACAGACCTGGACAAATTAATTCTCTTTGGATCTTCAAGCACACCCTAAAGGGTCCTTTTGGCTAGAAGTAAAGTGGGTGTGAGAGGGTAAGTAAGGGGAAGAGGGAGAAGGAATTGGAGACTTACCAAGAAATAAAGGAGGAAGGGAAGGAATAGAGAGACCTATATGGGAAGTCAGAAAGAAATGTAAATACAAGTGCAAAGTAAAAGAGTAAAAATTCTACAAAGAAAGATGAGAAGACAAGAGTGGATACAGGATGAGGGACAGGATACAGGTTAGTGGAACTTAACTGTAAGTGTGCATAAACATTAGTTTTAGATTCCAGAGACTACAGTCTCAAAAACAAATGTATAAGAACAGTTCTGTGAACTCACATTTGCTTCTTCCTTTAACACTCACACAAAAGTTTGCACAATAAAATTGTATTCTTAAATTGGCATCATCTGTGTAAGCTCTCCTTGAATGCGACCTGTAGCTCAGATAACTGACATGTAAAAATACTAAAGTCTCTTAACTGTTTACACTGTCAGTTAGTAACAATCACCTCATTTACCAGCTGCCAGAAGTGAAGCCCTTTCTAAGTGCCATTTATAGTTGTGGGGGTTTTTTTTGAACCAAAGAGTAGAGCTTCATTTAATGATCACAGGTGTACCTGTATGTCACATGCATGTCTCCAGAAATCATCAATGCCACCACCAAAGTGACAACTTTGAGATGAAATAGCTTCTGAGGAAAAAAAGATAAAAACATAATGTATAGTTAGTCTGAGTTTCATTTAGGAAGGGAGCTATTCCAAATTAACTTTATAGAAGTCAGAAATCTACTTACATATGCTCATCTTACATTAATTCTGAATTACATTGGCATTCCGAATGTATAAAGAAAAATGATATATCCAAGTTGTATAGTAAATATAAGAATATGAAGTGAATTTAAGATGGAGCTATAATCATTTAGACAATGTACAAATAACAAGATTTGCTAAAGAAAAAACGTAAACTAAATGGGAGAATGGGAATGAGAAGGATTCACCCATCAAATCAACCAGATATCTGTCAACATATACCAGCCATTAGGCAAGATGAACACGGATGCACAAGGTGCAGAAAGTAGTCCTCAGTACTAAACAAGACAATCATATCATATCCCGGAAGGCTCAGGGAACTTGTGGAAGGAAGAGCAGAAAGAATGTAAATGCCTGAAGAATGGGGAAAAGACTGTGAAATGTCATCTTCTCTGCAATTAAAATCACAAACTCAGAGAAGCTGTAGATATCACCACAAGAATAAGCAATCAACCATTAGGCATGAATGGAGGGCCCTGCTCCTCACTGGTAAGCGGCTTACTTCTTATGAATAAGAGAAAGGCAGACTCATCACTTTCTGTCATGTGCCCCAATAGACTATATGGGATCCCAAACAAAAACAATATTTATGAATCAGAGAAAGTAAAGGGTTATGGGGTAATGGGGCTAGGGAGAAGATAATGGGGAGAAAGTATAAACAGACTACAGTTTATCTATGAATAAAATTGTTTCAGAATAAAATTAATCGAAAAGTTAAGAAATATATTGTAGGCCACCAGTGGCCCGGGTAAAATGGAGACTGAAATATTTGGATTTCAGATTATAGTATCTTCTATCATCCCTAAATCATCATTGATTTATTCCATAGAGGAAAAAGACACTTTCAAATAGCTTATATTTATATTATAATTAACTAACATTGGTTGAAAATGCAGTTGAAAGAGATACTCATCAATATCAAACAAATATCCATCAAAGTGAGTCAGATACTTGTCCAATAACCATCAAGATGGATCACCTATCAGAGAATATGGAATAGATACGCATTAAAGTAGACTGAATCTCTTATCAACATAGATCAAATCTCCATCAAGATAGAGTATCTGTCAAAATGAAGTCTATATTTATCAAGTTATATCAGATATCCATCTAGAGGCAAATGGATTATGCAGAATGTGCTGAATCTATGCCCCAAACAGCATCTAACAGTAAAATGAGAGCAACTGATGGCTACATTACAATAACTAGCTAGAAATCAAAGGCAACAAAGTAGATGATTCTACTTCTCCAAAATTCAGAAATTGTAAAGAACTGTAGATGACAAAATAAAGAGTATTCTTATTTTGATCACATGGAAAGGTGGACAATAGGATGTTGTTGGTGAGTTATGAGACTCCAGTACATGTTTCTTAAATGTTATTTAGTTTTATACTTAGGTGGTATTGTTATTATACCATGCTGAATTATTCAGAATGCCCAGCACAATAAAAATGCTATATAGAATGTTGTTAAACTGTCTTGTTTATAAAAATAATGACCAGGATAAAATATCAGTACATGTCCCACACATATGTAATTGTTTGCAAATATATTTCATTCACAGTTGGTTGACTTTACCAGTGTTGCACCCACAGGTGTGAGGTTTAATTGCGTCATCCACAATTGAATCTGCATATATCCAGATCACATTAGGTACACTATTTTCTTGTGAGCATAGAAAATTGACTCTGTGAAAAATTTAATTGTTGATGGTATCCAAAAAAAAAAAGGTTGATTTTCAGTTATCAAAGAACCAGAATGCTGTCCAAGTTCTGCCTTCATCTTATAATGGCTATTTGGAAATGAAAGGCAACTCTTAAGCATGAAAATGCAATTTAACAAAGAAAGCAGGCAATGTCATTTATGAATAAGAACAAACTATTTAAAACTGTGGGAAGCAAAGAATTCAACCACACATGTATCTACCCAACCAAAGCAGGACAAATAATTAAGTAGCTATTATTATATGAGGATAGGTACAGATGAGGTTTTTTAAAAAAATAAATAAATAAATTTATCTTCTTCAGCAATTACTCTTTCAAGGGCTCTGAAATATTAGTTAAGAACTTGCTACCCCTTCATTAGGAAGCACACACACAAACAACCCCCCCACACACATATATAAATACCACATGGAAGAAGAGTAAGCTAATTCTTGTAATTTCTTTACATGCACATCAAAAACTCTCTCAGTCCTTTCATCCAAAGAGTAAAACACATTTGTAACTAACATAACTAAAGAGGTACACAGAAAGTCAAACAGAACTATTATTGATGACAGTAATAAGCCAGGGTAAGTTTCTGAAATCACCTGAAACTTTACTACAAGATGAATACTGTACTTAATACGCAGCCCTGAATTGTCTAGCAAGATGTACTATCTCCCTATTTGATGGTACATGAGCAGCAGATGAAACTGTGGGCATTCACTGAGTAACGGTGCTCACATTTTCCACATGAGAGAAGATAGAACCAAAGTTGAACTTGTGTTTTCTAACAAAACACCATAGAAAATAAACATTAAGTTCACAGAAGACAACAGTGTTTTCAGTTTAAATCCAAGGCACAAAGAGGTGGCAGAGATTTATAATATAAATATTTATTATGTTCTAATAATTGTTTTCAACAACTACAAAAAGCCACAATGACTCACAGGCAAATGTAACAAATACATAAACACGCTTACTGTGAAATTCTTGTGTAGTCAGGGTAACCTGAAGTTTAGGCAATACCACTATGTCTCTGTCTCTAGACTAAGAAAGATTGCCAAAACACACATGAGTCCAATATTTCTCCAAGTTTATAATTTGCTGAACACAAAAATAAGTGTAAGAAATGAGACTTAATAGAGATAACGATAATTTTAAAGCACATTTTTATGAAATATTATATCAAAAACCACATATAATCTAGGAACTATAAATATGTTAAGGTTCAAGGGCAAAGAGCTGTAAAAAAAGACTAAGATGAAGATTTTTTTCTTACATTGTTTCTATATAAAAGGACAATTTATCTATAGTGATTGCTCTGGAGGGAAATTCTTTATGAAAAAGTATGGTAATAAGCTGTTATTAACTAAAGAAAAAGACATGAATAGTTCATTTCTGTCATCAAACAGAGATGTCTATTTCTACCTCCAGAATTACAGTTGGCAATGTGTCTTGTTTAGCTAACTAAAGCATTAACAGAAAAACAACCAAGATACAGATAGATGTTTGAGAAGTCCACCCATTATGTTTAATCTATCTAACTGTTTCAGAGCTCAGCTCCATGTGAAGCCTTGGCTATCACACTGGATTTTGAAGATGGCTGACTTCTCAGACATTTGCTTGAGGCAGTTTGGGGAGAGTCAGCCAAGAGTGTACCTACTCACTAACTATAGACACATGTAAGAGTTCTGATGATCTCAAAAGAACCAGCCAAGGGAACTGAGGCAAACTGCTAACACATAAACATCACTACATTCTAGAGTGGGTTGAAACTTCGAAACAGCCAACTGATTCGTGTGCTAATCTATTTACAATGAAAGCCTTTAACAATTTGAACTGGGATTTATGTCATTATTTAGTGTAAATTGGTTTCATCAGATGCAGGATTAATTTGTATGTACTGAGGTCTAGTTAAAAAAAGAAAAAGGAAGAAAGAAAGAAAAAGAAAGAAGGAAGGAAGGAAGGAAGGAAGGAAGGAAGGAAGGAAGAGAGGGAGAGGGAGAGGGAGAGGGAGAGGGAGAGGGAGA
>NW_021604618.1:11428370-11448794 GCF_004785775.1 Grammomys surdaster | reverse complement strand
AGAGAGAGAGAGAGAGAGAGAGAGAGAGAGAGAGAGAAGAAAGAAATCTAGATGGTTATACCCAAAGTGGATTTCTGAAATATAAATAGGAGAAAGGAATACTAAAAAATTGAACTCTAGAACTACTAGTCTCATAAATCAAAGACTAGTCTCATAAAACAAATGATATAGCCTTAGCATTGAAGCTGAGGTTTGGTGTTCCTCAAGGGGTCAGAAATTTACATTGAATTAATGAATCTTGAAAGGATACAAAGGGATGTTCCAAAAGATTTGATGAGTATCATAGCATCTGTTGACTACTGATCTATCTAACCAGTGGCAGGGCTATTACTGTTTGAAAAAGTCTATTCCAAACACACCGAATGAAGATTGAAAACCTGAAGCATTTTCATAACATATCTACCTCAATTTGCATATTAATGTGTTCTACTTTCCTTATTTGCTTTGTTTAGAAACTATAAAGTAGCTCTTGGCTTTATTGTCTCTTCACAGAAGTGACTGGACCCTGAAAACACTGAAGTATGGCTTAGGATGTTAAGACCTTTCTGACTAGCAAGGTCCACTTAGGATAATATAAGTTGATTCCAATTTTTAAAAAATTACATGTCTCTTTCAGCAATATATCTGTAATAAAAAAGAATGGTTGAGACCAGTTTTAGTTTAATTGAGTCATCAAAAAGATGGGTAGATAATAAGAACCATAAGGAACGAGGAGATGAAAGGTTATAATGATAAACATTTGAAAATATGTCCCAGGGTCCTTCTACGATTTGAGGAAAGAATTTGAAAACAATGGCCATGGGGATAGGGGACCTAAGAGTCTTTTATGACAATGTCATTCTCATGAAATTAGACAGACAGATTACTCCTCAAGGGTGCAAGTTCATCCCAAAATAACCAGTTCTGTTTCCAGAATACAGTACAAGCATAGCATCTGTCTCCTTAAAACTCAGAGCTCTATGCAACTTGTCTCTTAACCAGGACATGGGCTTCAGTCTTCCAGTGCTAAGGTGCTAGAAGGTGGACACAAGTAGGAGAAACACATTCATTCCTTAATAGTCACATGTCAAGATAGTGAAAAGTTAGATAATCCTTTATGGAAAATGTGAGGAAAAGGAACAAGGGGGAGCAGGGGGAAAAGGAGAAAATGGAAATAAAACCTGTGTTCAAGTATAAATCCTCTGACAGGGATGCTCCTAGGAGTCTGCTCAGAGATATGCAGATCCCTGGTATCTCAGAACATTTTTTTGTCTTGAAATTGAATAAAAGGCATAAGTGATGGTGTGGTGGAGCTTAGAGAGACAAGGTAATTGAAGGGAGCATCTCCGGCTAGACTATGAAAACAGACCTAGAATTAGCCTGCTCTCCATGACCCAAATGAGGACCAGGACTAACAAGAGGAGGGGGAACTATTAGAAACAAATTTGTCTTGCCTCCAGCTGCTCAAGCAACATCTGTCATTCTAAAGCAATTTACTATATGAATAGGCAAAGCTGAGGTCAACATATAGTCACTCTGTTATTGATAATATGTAAATGATTCATGCTGCTGAGCTAAGGAGAACAGAAAATGATTTCCCAAAGTGGTTTCTTGCTGTACTAGGTTCATTATTGGTATAGAATATCCTATGGCATAAAAAAGGGCAATGTCAAAGAAATCAAATTCTTTTATTTACAAGTAAATCAACTTTCTCTGGGAAGTAAGAATAAAAAGAGGCCTAAAAACTATCAATGGATATGTGAAGATAATTATCAGAGATCCTTTTATAATAAAAATGTTTAAAGTGGAGAAAATACATATTATATAGGAATAACCAAGAAGAACTATGCACAGTGAATGAATAAAATCTTGTATAGGTGAAAAATCTTAGCAATAAAATAAAAATAAACTATGTAGCAATAGTAATAAAATGGTAATGATCTACATTCAGGGATAAAGAAAATTTAGATTATAAACAAATGACAATTGCTATGAGGTAGGATAAAGATACATAGAGAAAGGGAAACTGAAGAGAGGCTTATTTAAAAAGCTTTATCCCTCTGTCCTATTTTATATATTAAAAACATAATACAGTTATATTATTATAGTAAATCAGTTATTGAAGTAACTCCTAAGGTTTTTATTACAATAACTATGGCTTTCTTTCATTTTCACTACATGCCATCATAGTTACTTGGGGTCATTATATTAACCTATATTACTATATTACTGTCATAAGATAAACATACCTCAATAACACTCTTTAAAAACATATGGGATATGGAATTGACTGTGTAGCATTCAAATGGCAATGAGCAAAAATGTTTTCAGCCTTCTCAATATAAAAGCACAGGCTGGCTATTACAAGAATGTGTGCATGAAAATGTGTGTATGTGTGTGTGTATGTGTATATGTGTGTGTGCATGTGTGTGTATATGTATGTGTACATACGTGTGGGCATGCATGCGTGTTTGTGTGTGTATGGGTACATATGTGTATGGAGGTCAAAGATAAGCTCAGTGCCATCCCTTTCAGCTTACAAATCTGCTTGTGGGAAGTGGATACAGTTATGTATTAACTGTTTAATAGAGCCTGATACCAAGTAAACACCTTCAAATGCCCCCCCAAATAAAAGCTAATGTGTGTATGTGTCTTTCATCCATGGATCCGAGGGAAACAGGGCAGTGGCTGGTAGTGCAATCCACCCGAAGTTTAAAGCGGGGTAATAGAAACTACATGCCACAGGCCAGTGCTACCATATTGGCTTTATGTGGGTATTGAAGATCTGAACTCAGGTTCTAACTCTTTGGTGCCAAGCTCTTTGCTTATTGAGCCATCTCTCCAGACCCAAAACATCATAAATTGTTGAACCATATAGAGTACACCACATCCCTTTGGATCTCCTATATCACTAAGTAGTATAATTCAGGTGAAATATGGCATTTAGCCTCCACTAGCATAAATGCAAGTGAAGGTACTCTCATAATAGTAGATTTGTCTCTTCTTTAAAAAATGGCACAGAAATAACAAGTATGTATTATTCATTTACTCCAGTGTCTAGGACACTGATCTTGAGTATGTGCCTTGAAGCCATCCTTCTGGCCAGAGTTTTATCGTGAGATTCTTTTACTGCTGTTCTATGGAGATCATGAGGTTTATTTCTTCATGGCAAATAGTCTAGATTTTATATATAGCATGACTTCACTGTAATAAACACAGTACTCAGTAAAATCAAAAATATTAAGGAAAGGAGAAGCATGATTGCTGAAAATTGATTCTAAATGGCTAGTAGAAACAGAAATAACTGTGACATCAATTTCTCTAGGAGTCAATTGGAAAACCATTCCTCTGTTTAAGTATAAAGCTTAATACTTCTATAGAAGAATTGATAATTAAGCAATCAGTAATCAATGTTAACTAATAGTTATCTGGTGTCATAAAATCCATCCATTTGATTCTAGAAAAAATAGTTAAAACCATAATCAAGTTATAAAGTCAAAATCCAAAATAAAAGTTAAAAGTAATTAGTCTTATACATGTATATTCAAATGCATGCATGAGGAGGCATTTTCTTCTGAAAACATAACAGCCAGGGAGGCAAATCTTCAAGTTGTCAAAATTTGTTCTGTGGTCATTCACACACCACTTATAGGCTTTTAAAGTATTTCCTCAAACACTAGACTGTTATATGATACAAAGTTATTTAATACATAAGAAATGTAATCTAGTTAATGTAAATTTACAATTCCAAATTCTACTCTCTGGTTAGGTGAAGATGCATCTAATGAATTTGCTTTTTTTTTTTGCAAGTGCTTCTTTAAAATAACATACCAGCAGTTATTACTTTCATTGTGTTTCAGAAACTGTAAATACTTAGATGCCCACCTATCTTTAATTTCCAACATTAAAAAAAATATCTAACTCATTTCTTCCTTCATAATATATTAACAAGCAACTGTCCAAATATCCTCAAATATTAATGGTGTACTGGCTAATTTAGGACAACATACATTTTCAAGTCTATAGATACTTCACATACTTTCACAAAAGTAATATGAAAAAATCTTACTTTCAAGAATTTGCATTTGATATACAGTACATCATATTTCAAAGGCACCAGGAATAGTTTCCATTTCCTAAAGAAAAGCCAAGAACTACTAGAAGATTATGTTTTTTAAAATTAAAAGTATTTCTCCAGCAAATTGCTAGAAGCTGAAAACCTTTCAAATTTAAAAAGAATAAAAGATGCATTTGATTCTAATGGCTTTAATGAAGCAGAATTGAACTGATGCTCCACAAGGACAAGCAATTCACTTGGTTTTGTTTTATTTATTTATTTTCTTTTCTATTTGCTGACCTTTCCAAGTGTTTTGGCTTTAAGAAGTACTGACTTCAATTAAAGATAATGTTTGTTTGGCTTGAATGAAGATTCAAACCAGAGACCTTAATGTAAGTTCTGAGATACTCAGACAACAAACAAGGTACTCTAAGGCACACTTCATAGAAGAATAAGTAGATGGTTCTTAAAGTAATGATAGTAGGAGAGACCTGAAGATGCCATCGCAAGTGCATCTCAATATTGGAAGCTCTATTTCCAAGACAGAAGATCCAGCGATGAGAAGACTTAAATGGAGGTTTAAAGGGAATGAGATTGCTTTAAGAATGAGCTTCATTGGGAGATGGAGATTCAACTCCATACTCAGCTATGACCAGGTCTAGAAGTAGGAAAGAATTAGAAATTATGGCCACCAAGGGTATAGTATGAGAGAGTGTCCTGAAGATATAGACTCTTTTGCTCCAGAGACCAAAAGGGGTTTTTATTGGGGTCAGGAAGTTTGCACAATACCCTGTAACTTAGCCTGATCTAAGCTATGTCCCACGGGGCACTGGGCAGATATCATACAAGCTTACCTTATAGCTGTAACCTTCAAAATCACAGTATAGTATGCCTATCAACTCTCTGTTCCAGAAAGAGACTGTGAAATGGGGGGCATGCCCTGCTTTCTAGAAGAGTGAAAGAGGTATATGGAGTTTCTGCAAGCTAACAAGACAATGTCTTAGAAACAAATGAAAATCTGAGTAAATACCAGTTACATCTCATCAATGCTAACATAAAGTCTCCCAGAAACACTATTAAAATTTACCTCAAATTCTCTCACTTGGCCAGCTGCATAATACAAGTGTCTTACCTAGTAGGAATAGCTACCCAAAACAAACTAATAAACGAACAAAAACAAACAAACAACCCTTTTTGCATTTAAGAAAGAAACCTGTGTCCTCATTCAGGTTAGAATTTGTGGAAGCATTATCAGTTTGTTTTTTAAAGAAAATATCTTTGTGAGAATAGAAAAATGATGATATCATAAATGCTACTTAAGAAATTTTTTGTGAATAGCATTTTGTTTTTCAGAAAATACTTCTGGTGTTTCTGATTTTTATTAAGGCTTCTTTCATTTCTGCAGACCTGTTTGTCTTTCTACTTGTCTGCTTTTCTATCTATCTATCTATCTATCTACCTACCTACCAACCTATCTTCTACCATCATCTGTCCATATATCTCTCATTATAATTCATTCAAAAATTACCAAATTAAGGAAATGTAAATCTGTAGATTAAAAGGAGGAAATACTTTTCACATAATCGCCATTACTATTTGAAAACATTGACTAGTATCACAGCTTTAAACAAAATAAAATAAAATGAAAGCTAGCTATATCAGCTTGGAATTAGGACTACTTACTACATTATTGATTCAGAAGCTAAAAAAAAATTCCAGAAAAAAAAAACATGATTTTTAAAAGTGTCATTTCAACATGATAGCCTGGCAGTTCAAGCTCCAAGAAGAAAGGAGGTCCTGCCACACATGTAGGTAGCTTCAGAGAGGGAAGACAGCATAGGACAAATAGGCAAAAAAAAAAAAGTTTTATTTTGTTTTTATAAAAATGAGTATTCCCATATCTCCAAAATCCATGCACCTAGATGTGATTTTTCTGAAGTTTCAGTATGGTTTGCATACTCCAGACTGCACTTAAGGAACATTTATGAAAAAATAACTAGGAAAAGAGAAATCTGTATATAGTTTTTCCTTCTAATTTTAGCCTTGGTAGAACACCAATAAACAGCATCAGAATTAAATTTGTTTCTACCATACATATACAGTGATATAAATCTGAAAATCTTCATAGTGGAATACTTCGTTATCTTAGTATTTCAAGCTTCCCAATCAGGGTTGAAGTCAGTCACAAAGGGACCAACCTAAAAATAGACTGAGCGAGAGGACTATAGCTTGCCTGCTGTCAGCTCTTCCTGTTAGTCCTAAGTGGAAAATCCAGGTGTTGCCTCCTTGTGTATAAACATATTCCCTTAAGCAAATCAATGTAGCAGTGAAGGCAGGGTTTCAGTAGCCTAAGGTATAACACAAAGGCATTTCAAAGGATGCCTATCCCTTCAGTGACTTGATGTGCCAGGGAGGGAGGATACCCAGGGGGTTCTGAATCCTATGAGAGCAGAAGGGGAGAGGGTAAGGAGAAGGGATTGTGTGAGGGATAATGTGGAGCAGTAACCAGCATGTAAAGTGAATAAATAAATGAATGGGAAAAAAGTTGGTAAATCAACATCTTGGTCTAAGAATCAAAATGAGGCTTACATTCTGGACAACATGTTTCTAAAGCAGTAGACATCAGAGCTTCCTTTTAATTGTGACTCAATACCTAATAACAACTATATCAGAACAGATTTCTTATTATTATTGTTTCCAGGTCGTTCCACACGAGCATTGTTTCTACAGAGTAATAAAGCATCTGGGTGAAAAATAGAGGGGAAAATAATCTAATCATCCAGCTGTTTCAAAAATCCCAGCTGTTCAGTAATGGGCAAAGAAGAGCTAGCATAATGGAACAGAACAGACCCACGATGCAGGTGACAGTGGGAGCTGTCTGGATATGCTCTGCCATGACCTGATTTATAAAATAGCAAGACATCTACTTAAATCACACACAAATAGCCCCTGCTAAGAGATGTGTGAACAGCGATGGCAATAGCCTTTGCATTGTATTCTCAGGAGGAAGTAATGTTGTGGGACCAGAGGTGGGGTCCTGAGAAGGTGGGGGCGCCAAGTACTTTCTTTGTCTCTTCAACCTTAAAAAATGCTTAGTAACCAAGTGCATGATTGAGAAGCAAACAAAACGGGCATCTCTGCATACTTCACTTTTTCTTCAGTTTAAACACGTATTAGAATCTTACAGCAATACTCACTACTAACCCCCTTAAGGGAAGCAACAAAAATACTTGAGAGTCAGATGATTTTTTTTAAATCCTACTTGCAAAGGTTATAAAACAACCAAGGCTTTTCAAAACTGAAATAAGGAAAAAAAAATGCTTCCAGCATGTGATTGTCAGCGTGTTTTAGCAATGAAGATAGGATCTAAGTCCTGTGACACGGGACTAATCCTTAAGAGTGACACTATGGATGTAAGAGAAGGAAATGGCAATTCCTAAAGAGAGCTGCTCCTATCTAAAGATTCCTCTCGATCTCTCAAGAGAATAAAAATAGTCTGGCGTCGTCGCGCGATGACTCACACCTTGAGATACTGTATGTTGCTTTATGCTTATCTATCTAATCTAACCCTTTCTTTCTCACACTGCCTGGAAGCCTGTGAAATCTGTAGATTCTGGTAGTGAAATAACACCTCTTCTCTGTGTGGATGAAAAGCAATCCCTGCCACAGCTAAACCAGCAAAGAGCATATGATAGCAGACTTCTAATTAGGTTGCACAAATTTTATGATTTCTCCATTCCTCTAAGTATTATACACAAGCAATAACCAGTATAAACATATTCCACAGCTCTGCCTTAGTGATGTTTATTCCCAGGGCTTCTGAGTTTGCCACTTAGCTCAGGTTCAGTGCACGACCAGTACCCAAGTGTCAATCAGTTAAAGAAGTGAAAAATCCCCTTTGCAGAAGAGTAAAAGTGACTTTTATCCTTAACAAGACTTAGTATGTTTTATCCTTATTTTTCAGCTGCAGATGTAGCCTTTGAATGTAAGTTTCCTGGGAGAAAGAAAGCTGAGACCTGCTACAGTGGGACATGCATATCCATATGCCCAGATGAATCTACTCTTCTGGATACCTACTGTTTGCAAAAAAAAATTATAATTAGCGTTATAAAACGCAGCTGCTTTTAGACTGATCGAGCTAATCCTTCCAACAAACTGATGACTTCATTTACACATCATTCCCTGCTTCTTACCCACCTGCCTCCTACTCCACCTATCTCTCAATCGGCTCTGGTCTTAGATCATGATTCTATTCTAGAAGAAACTGATCTAGAACTCAGAAGTCACTTATAAATACTCAGAAGGAAAAGGTACCCTAATATTCCAACAGTATCTGTACATTATGGAACAGAGAACAAACCCAAATTGTGTTGTATTTCATAGTTACTCTAGTCAGCTTAAAAACTAACTGAAAACAAATGTTACAAAAGAAGGTATCAAATGTACCTGCCATCAACCCATCAATACGTAAGTGTCTTTTACTATGTTAGAGAGACAAAATGTTTATGATGAACCTACCAATTGTAATAAAATATTAAAAATCAAGGAATCAGGTACAAAAATGAAGAGGAATTGCATTATATTCTCAGGAAGAATGAATAAATAAGTCACTATTTCTAGGCTAAGCCTCTATCCAAATAAATAGTTCAAATTATAGATTGCAACCTCTAAATATATTGATTTCTTAAAATAACTAGCTAAACATACACCTGAAGTTATTAAGGTAGGATGAGGCTCAGAATCTGTAGCTACCTTCTCAAACTTCATTTTATTACTAAGAAAATCAACCTTAAATTTAAAACTTGTGGGAGAACAGCTAAAGGGCTGCTCCTGGTAGGCCAAACGCAGTAAATGACATATACCTAAGAATAGGTAAGTAGCACTAATTGACTTTATTTTATTTTTTAATGTGGACACAAATTGGGCAGAATGGAATGGGGGATACATCAAGAAGGAGATAGAGGAGGAGTAAATATGATCAAAATATAATGTCTGGAATTTTCAAGAATTAATAAAAAAAATTTAAAACAAATACTAACTTATTAAAATTTGGCTTTGACCAGAAATGGCAAGTAAATATATAAATAAATCTTAACCCAAAGGCATTCCCTAGGGAGTCTATAACCTCTTCACAGACTTCAGTCCAAAGGCAGCCTCATTAATTATTTCCTATTCTGCCTGATAGTAACTGAAAGCCTCATTTGGATCATGATCCCTACCATTGAGAAGGAAAAGAAAGACTCACTCAGGTGCTATCAACGCTGTGAGTGTTCTTTGGGGAAATCACCAATCCATTCAAGAACCAGCATATTCAGTTTATAAATAGAACAGCATGCATCTTCCAAGCTAGCTAATATGCTCCTTATCATGACTGGGTAAGGGTTCAGATAATTACCACCTGGTCTTATAAAAGAGTCTGTATTATCCAACTATTTTATGTGAATGCCTTCAGAGACTATGAGAGGTTTGGGACACGTTCCAGAAACAATAATATACAGCTTTTTAATGTTATAATTAAAGCTGGACAATTGAGGAGACATATCAAGCACCAGACAGAGGAAAAGTACAGAAAGATACCGGTTTTAGGTAAGACTAGTTCTAGAGAATGCTAGGTAGAGCCACAGTTCCTTTCCTTCCATATACATCTTTTATAGAATGGAAATGATGTGCATAAAAATAAACATTTTGAATGTCTCATAAAAGATTAAGCTGTTTTCCTGAGACTAACATTCCACATGTCTATATCCCACAGACTGCCTCAGAGGTTAACCCTAATGCCATTGAAGGTTTAAGACACAAAACCCAACCTAAAGCTTAAGAAAGATTCTTCAGTACTCAAATATCACCATTTTTCCACAATACCTATTTTCCTACTAATAGAAAACTTCATCTTTTCCCTTCAGGTTGTCTTTTTGCCATACCTCAGACTGCTCATTTGCTTACACATGTTTTGTCCTAATAAAGGCAGAATAAGAAATGCATAATACATGTAACATATAAATGTTAAATATGGGAAGATGATTCTTCTCAAACAAATAAAACTCATTGGCCCAGATTGCAATAATACACACAGATTTTGTGTAACTGCTTTGATTGCTAATAAAAGTGGCAGACCACTTGAGAACTTGTGGACCAAAAAAAAAACCAAAAAACAAAAAAACGTGGTTTTTCTCTTGGGACATGGAAAATTTTTAAAAATCAAGCATATTTCTGCATAATATCTAAAAGAGGACAGACCATTTTCTATAAGTACTGGGTTTTCCTAGATGACTGTTAATTATACTGCTCAGGTTGGCTGACATGTCGCCTGACATTCCACAGAGAACATTAACCTGCATATTTGATCTGCTGGTAGCTTCTGGTTTTACACCAACCTTTGTGACAATCACCACTTCATTATCTCAGAAAACCACAGGAACCATGAGAAAATCGCTTGTGTATTTCATATTTAATCCTGAATAATTTCCTGCACTGGTTCACCAGACTTAGCCACACGACTAGGGTTGGCTTATTTTTCTAATTATGGTGTTTTTCTTGTTGTTGGTGGTTTTAACACAGTGTTTTAGTTTTGGTATATATCTCTGAAACCCCTTATGTTGCTCAGGTTTGTCCTGCACTGGTGATCTCTCTGCCTCGGCTTCTCAAGTGTTAAGATTCAAGGCATGTGTCACTACGTTCAGATCTGCATACTCTATCACTGTGTTATAGTTTTGCATTTTCATGAAATATCTATGTATCTGTAGAAAATTGAAGCCAGAGCTTCAGTAAAGGCCGGTCAAAAAGACAAACTGACTTTGAAATCATCTGCAAAGTAGATCATTCCCAGGTCAGAAAGCCAGAGTTAATTAACTATTTCCGGATCACATACCAAAGTCAAATAGACTCTGGTGATCTGTATACAAATTTGCATTTCAGGACTCCAGTAACAAACAGCAAATGAATACAAACTAAAGCTTAGATCATTCCCACTGTGGCTCAGTCATTGGAGGACACAGTTTCCAGCATGATAAGGCTTCGAGAAGGATCACTGACATCACTCTGATCACTAAATCAACTCTGATCCTAAAGCCTGAATGAGGAGAGCTTGAGTCTCCCTTAGAGCCTCAGCTGATGAACATGTGCTATGTTCTTCAAAGAAACCAAGTCATGCCTGGGTTTAATCTTTCTACCTTCCCCAAAATGATTGAATTTTCTGAACCTCAAATTGGGCCAGATGGCCTGATACATATTAGCATACTTTTATGAAGAAGATACTGTGAGGAATCAGGACTGCTATGGAAACAGACAACGAAGCCAGAAATAAAATTCCTATCACAAGTCCTAATCTTAATTTACTTTTCAGAAGTGCATATTCCCATTTACTGCAAAAAAAAATAGCTTTAGCTCCTTTGATCTTGAACAAAAACTACTCCATCACTCCATCAGCCTTCTTTCAAATAGGAATTCAGAGCTCATTATTATAAAGCAAGATCTCCTGGTCTAACCTAGTAAAGTTACATTGGTCTGGAAATTTCTATACTTAGAATCAAGTTTCTTTTCAGCAGGAAAGCCAAGAGGTACCTTTTGTCCACATCAAATGTCCCTTGTAGAATTCAGAATGACTTTTGGGTCAAGAAGATTTCCTGGAACAGGCACTTTTATCACTGAATGACAGCCCATAACCATTCTAAACTGCATCAATAAAACAAACAAAAAAAGACACAAAAAGGGATGTTACACTAGGCATGGTGCACTTGAGCACATCACCACAGGAGCACTGAAAAAATGAAAAAAAACCCTACATATATTTCCACTTTACTTAGTAATAACATTAATATGACAGTTATAACACCACCCTGAAAATTAGCAATGGACAACACCATTTCTGATCCTGTTGAAAAATGTGGAGCTACTATTATTATTTAAATCAGATGAAAACCATTTCCTATTAATTAATAATGATTTTTTATGAACTAGAATAATATATCTAACTCTATATATTTTATTTGGTTATATCTTATTCATAGTCTGGGTCCTGTTTAAACATATGCATGCTTAATGAAAAGGAGTTTTGTTTTGTTTCACAATGCTTCAATGGTCCTATGTAACATAAACTTGACAAGGAATGCAAAAGCACTTGAGAATTACTACACGTGTCCAAGCATAAGATGAGTTTCCAGCATAGGTCAGAACACTATGACAACACTGTTCTTTGACAAAGCAAGAAATAAAAATCTTTACTTACCAACCTTCACTGTATGTATTCAACTGAAGACAGAGGAGGTATTGTGTACTAATTCAGTCCCTTTCCTTTGTAAGATTGTAAAATAAAGAGCTTCAAAATACATTGTATTCACTCAGCTTGGATTATATTTTAAAATTCTCAAACTCCTGGTTTTTCAGTTAATCTAACAACGATTACAAATATTATGTTTTTGTTATTTAAAGACAATGCCCAAGCTATACAGATGACATTATCATCTGGATGGTGTATTTAGTTAAATCAAAATAGTCATATCAACTCCATGGTAGAATTGAGCTACTGAAATCAACCAAATAACAATGTAACCCCAACATTTCAATTTTTGCTTTAAAATGGAAGTAAAGAAATAATGAACCCTAAGAATCAAATGACATGACTGTCCACAGTCAGCCACCAACTCTCATGATACCTTGAACTAGCTGTCACTCCTCTGGTACCTACCAGCTCCCCTTCACAGAAATAAAAGGCATATCTATCCCTCCTTTCTTCCCCATAACCATTAGGTACCACCACTTCCTCTTTTTAGCTATTTGCAAGAAAGAAGAACACATCCAATGTCATCTGAAATGGACTTATGACCACAAGCATCCAGATCTTGAATAAAATCACTTCCTTTTTTCCTTCCCTGTATGGTGAACCTGTATGCATTTCAGACCTATTTATTGGCATCTAAGAAAATACAGCTTCCTAAATCAGTCTATCCAACAGCATTTCCCCCAGTAGGAAATCTTCACAAAGGGTTCTAAAGTACATCAAATAGCTTCAACTTGGGAATCAGCTGTTAATTTACAGCTGTACTGAACACCCAGCTTTCACATGAACAAGTGCTCCGTGCAGAAATGTCCAAACTCAAGGCAAAAGGTCTTCAGAGTTTCTTCCCAAAGTAGAATCAATGCACACACACTAAGATCAATGCATTTTGCATGGAGGAAAACACACTTTGAATGATATTCTAATATTTGGAATGAAAGCACGGGGCTAGGAATTCCATCAGTTGCCAAACAACAACAAACCACTCTGAGAGATAAGGAAGGCCCTAGAATTCTTAATTATTTGTAACTCATGCAGTCTGAGAATTATTAATACCTATATCATCAAATAAATTTAGTACAACTTTTCTGATTTAGGATAGAAATGTCAAAGAAACAAAGAAATTCAGAATGATTTTCCTCCATATCACAAACTATTACTGTTACTGTCACAAAATACTAAATAAATGGCCTGTACTGGAGAAATTATCATATCAAGTATTTGCATGAAACTCGACATTTCAGGATTCCCACATTTGCTTTCCTATTCCTCTTTTCCTATTCCTCTGATTTAAAATTATTTTCAACTCATAAAAAAATGAGATGTAAACATGTTTCAGTGACTTTTGCGAAGAGATTATGGCCATGCCTGTCAAACGCTTATTACATTTTTTTTCTAATCCAATGTATTAGACTCAGAATATCATCTCTGGAGTCCTAGTCACAAGGTGGCACTGAGTTCTTCAATCACCTCCACTGCTTACTGCCTTTTCGTCTCCAGATGGAATTCTAGCAAAGGGGCTTTCCTATAAGTATAGAGAAAAGACAGGAACAAAAATATTGATTTACTAGAGTTCTTTTCATTCCAAATACTGTTAAAGGAGAGGTAAAATGAATCCAGTGATTTCCTGGGCCAAAAGCATTAGAAAAACCTCACAAGTAAGAATGAACGGGTGTTTCTTTTTTTGTTTGTTTTTGGTTTATTGGATTTTGTTCACATTTGTCAGGTTTGCTATGGACTGAAATAGTGGACATGGGATTTCTTCCCAATGCTCAGGGCAACCATTTATAAAGAAGATTTAGTTTTGTTTTAATGAATTAAATACCAAGGCCTCCTATGTGTTTATACTGAGTGTTCTGAGCTGTATTTCATGGTGATACAGTTGTTTGTGGTGCATTCCTTGGTGCTACTTTAAACTCAAGAATAGCTGCTGCAAGTGCAATCCTCAAACAGCCCCTGTGATAAACATGACAATGGTTTACAGTGGTGATGGGGAAAAGAAATGTTCTAAAACAATTCTTCTCTAGCTCTGCTTTAGCAGGATGTTTTAGCACTTGAGGCAAATCCCCACGTTTTGTGTTTTGTTTTGTTTTTGCAGCTGTACACATACACACATACACACATACACAAAATGGACTTAAATCTAGCGTTTTGTTGCATATTTAATAAAAAGATCTTAAGCCATAATTGCTGTAGCTGCTGGGAGCCTTATTTCTCCAAGAATTCTCTCTGTGCATGCAATAACTTTGGTTAAATTATTCTGGACTTAAAAGGCAGAAGAGTATTGAAAATAGTATGGTTTCTGAAGCATCATAGTAACAAACCAATTTCGAAAGATTCGGCTGCTGAACGTTACTTCATAGTCCTTTTGTAGATCAGTTGTTCAGATTTTAAAGCAGGAATCATGTGCTGTTATCTGTATGGTCATTAGTCTCACAAATGGAAAAGAACAATAAACGAGACGAAGAAACCATTCTTCCAATGATTGTCATTGAACTGATTGGTGCATTAGTAAACATTCACAGTATGAAGTCTCTCTCAGGCTTCAGCATAGAAAGTAGTGCAAAAGAAAAAAAAATTCCAGCCTTAAGACCTGTGAACAAAACTTGTTACATTTCCTCTAGAATGTTAGGCATTGCTATTATATCTCCTCAAAATTAATAATAAAATATAATCAATTTCTAAAGGCCCCTGCAGCCTTTTCAAAAGTTAATTTCCAGTTAAAAATAAACTTTAATTAAATCCAAGATTAAATTGTGACCTATATTCTATTAAATAATTTACTTTCTCTTTTTTCTACACAGTAATTCTTACAATTTCTAAAAAACAACTACAGAATCCAAAGACATAGATGTTATTAAAACACTGGTAAAAGACTACTCAAATTCATTAGTTCTTACATAGTAAATACTTCAGAATGCCAACTTTTCCCATCACGGCACAATTCCCAACAGTGTTGACAATTTACTTACACACCCTTGTGCACACACTCTCTCACTCTCTCACACACACACTCACTCCCCTCGGGACCACCACTACTATTAACATCTTTCCCATTATGTGCAAAACTCTTGCATTCTTAAAAATATAAAGATCTGCTGTTTTTAATGCCTCCCTCTTCTCCAAGATGTATCATTTATTTGATATGCAATACACATTTAGTCACAATTATGCCATGTATTACCATTAAACAGCTTATTACTGTATGCAGTGCAATCGTTTGCATATCTCATTTTCATAACTGCATTCTCTATGTATGAATATATTTGGAGATGGGGGGCAGTGGCAGGTGGAGAAAGCGATTCACACATCAGTCTCCACAGCCTTTGCATTAGAACAGTTGTTTTTATCTGTCTCGCTGTCATCCCCCTTTCCCTGACACTTCTCTTCCTTTCCACATAAAGACTCTTTGACCCCTTCTTCCATCTCTAGATACTCTGACTTGTCCCCCAGGGAAGAAGAAGTGGAGCTCCGAAATTTCTTGAGCAAATTAGAAGGTAGGTATGGGCAACTGACTGCGTTTTGTGTCAGCTGGGTCTGTTCTTCATTTTCAGTCTCTCTGTGGTAGAAATAGTTAAAGTTAGACACAATCACAGGCACAGGCAAAGCAATGGTTAAGACACCCGCAATGGCACACAGGGACCCCACAATCTTTCCTCCCACTGTGATGGGCTTCATGTCCCCATAGCCCACAGTTGTCATGGTTACCACAGCCCACCAAAACGCATCTGGAATGCTTTGGAAATGGGTGCTAGGTTCATCTGCCTCTGCAAAATACACAGCGCTGGAAAAGAGAATGACCCCAATGAACAAGAAAAAGATAAGAAGGCCCAGTTCCCGCATGCTGGCTCTTAGGGTGTGGCCCAGGATCTGCAGGCCTTTGGAGTGTCTGGAGAGCTTGAAGATCCGGAATACTCGGACCAGACGGATGATTCTGAGAATGGCAAAGGACATGGCCTGCTGCTGCTGGCCATTGCCACCCCCCTGCTGCTGGGCCAGATCAGTGCCCAGAGTGATGAAGTAAGGCAAAATGGAGACGATATCAATGATGTTCATGATGTTTTTGAAGAAGAGTGCTTGGCTGGGACAAGCAAAGCATCGAACCACAAACTCAAAGGAAAACCACACAATACACACTGTCTCCACGATGAAGAAAGGGTCATTGAATATTGTGTGCCCTGAGTTCTCCAGGTGGGGTGCCGAGGTGTCATTCAACAATCTGCTGTGTCCGCCTGCACTGAGGGCCATAATAAGGTCCCTATCATCCCTGAACTCAGGCAAGGTTTCCAGGCAAAATATGACAATAGAGATTAAGATGACCAGGACAGATACAATGGCTATGCCCCTGGCAGGACTAGAACTCTCTGGATATTCAAAGAGAAGCCAAATCTGTTTTTTAAATTCATTTTCTGGCAGAGCCCTGTCCTCCTCTTCTCTCACAAAGCCCTCATCCTCCCGGAACTTGAGCAGGGCTTCCTCTCCCAACTGATAGAATTTCACCTCTTCGGTGAAGATATCAAATGGGACATTGACTGGCCTCTTCAGGCGGCCTCCTGACTGGTAATAATACAAAATGGCATCAAAGCTGGGTCGGTTCCGATCAAAAAAATACTCATTGCGCAACGGGTCAAAGTACTGAGTCCTCTTCTCAGGGTCTCCCAACAGAGTTTCTGGAAACTGGGCCAAAGTTTTCATTTGAGTTTCAAAGCGTAGACCAGACACGTTTATCACCACACGTTCACAGCAGTCACTGTAGCGGACTGAACTGTAGCCACCACCACCCCCATCATCCTGTGGCAGCAGGTCTGTGTAGGAACACCCATCCCCATGGTCATCTTCACTATAGTAAAACCTTCCCTCCTCTTCCTCCTCCTCTTCCTCCTCCTCGTCTTCCTCTTCCTCACTCAGCTCCCTCAGGATTTTCTCTTCAGAGCCACTGGGCATCAGGTCTGAGCAATGAGGAAAACTGCTCTGCCTGTGGTGGAGTTTCTTCTTCTCAGTTCGCTGACGCCTCCTCCTCCGGCTACCACGGCTACCTTGAGGATCATGGGAGGAGTAAGCCCCACGTGTCTGGTGATGGTGGTGGGGACCTCCACCAGAGCCCCCAGTGCCTTCCACAGCCGCTGTGGCAGCTGCGACAGCTGCAGCTGCAGCTGCTCTGGAGTGAGCAAGTCTCTCCCTCTCTCGGGCTCTGGCCTGGGCTGCATAACCATAAGGCATATGGCTGTTGCATCCTGAGCTCTCGGCACTCACCATCGCCACCTCCATGGTGGTAGTTTGGGGAAATGGCTGCTTCCAGTTGTAAGAGAAGAAGAAAGAAAAATAGGGCAGCTTATTTTCTTACCAAATTAAGGTAAGTTTGGAAGCCTTAAGCAGATTGCTTAGAAGACTTGGGATATTTTCAGTCCAACTTTGCATTTTCTGTTTTTAAATCTGCACACCCCATGCTCCCTCTTCTCAGAGCCTCAGCGTTGCTTTCCAGAGCTTGCTTAGTCTAGACAACAGCCTAGTGCTCCTCAAACATAAGTCATGAAATGATGTGGTCTCCCAAACACCTACGTTTTGGGGGGGTAGGAAGTCTGTCTGGGATGCAGTCCGGTGATGACGCTACAAGACTCAAACACAGCAAGTATCTGACAGTCAGAAGTTGTGCCTAGAAAATGAAATATATTTTTTCTTGCATGGAAAGTGTCCAAAGCCCAGACCATCCAATTTAAATAAAATGCAAATAAGTCTTTAGTCTTAGCACTTGCCTTCTAGTGATGGCTTGACCCATGTTAAAATGTGGCTTAAAATATGCCCAGCCATTGCTGCCCAGTCTATGAGAACGGTCTCACAGACCTTCCCTCTAAGATCATCAAAGCCTTCATGGACCCACAGACAATGCCAGGTTGTAGATACAGGCAAAGACCTTGGAAGGTAGAGAGGGTGGTAGACGAGGTTCCAGCAGAGGCAAACTCAACACTGAGGTCTCCGTAGAAAGCAGGAAATGAAGAACATCCTTTGGCTAGAATCATTCAGAAGAAGCACTTCACCTGAAGAGGGATGGGAAATAAGCACAGGAGAAAAATAAAAAGAATCAAACCATAAAGAGCAAACAGCCCTTTACTCCACATACACTTCTCTTGTCCTCAGGCAAATCACGAAACACATACCAGGAGACCATACCTTTTCAAGAATTCAAGGCAGGCTGCTCTAAAATCTCTCCCACTCAACATCCACCTTGCTTCCTTCTTTCGTCATTGGCTCAGATCAGTCTATTTTGTGGCAACTCGTTTGTTTTGATCCTGTCCATTCTCAACCCACAGGGTTCTTGCTTTCCTCTGCCCCCTCACCAATGCCAGGTCTTAATTCTCAATAGCATCCTCTTCATTCCACAACAACAATGCTGTGACTTTACAGTTGTTTCCAGTATTCAAATATCTTAAGGAATTCTCTTTAATTTTTTTCATGAAATGTTGCTGAATTAAGTACCCCTACATTTTCTTTTTCTTGGGATTAAAGAAATGAGGGGGGACAGTTTTCTTCAGTTTAGACTCCACTACTTGAATGAACATCAGTTACTTGCTCTATAAAATGTAGACAGCATAATCCACCCTTTCACCCCACATTGGTAAGGATCAATGGAGATCATGGATGCTATCAGGATAGCACACTGACTATGTACATAATGAATAGCAACAGATACAGCAGTTATGGCTAACACAGCATTAAACGGTTGTCATCTATCTACCCACTCTCAAAATTCACATTCTTTGCCACTTTCTGAGGTGGAGAAAGACAGAACTCGGACAGACCAGGGTACTACGACACTAGACAATGCCTGTGTGAATCTGGCATTCTCTGACTCCATGAAACATGCTCCTGTTGTTTTTTTGTTTTTTTTTTTGTTTTTGTTTTTGTTTTTTCTCTACTCCAGCTTCCTGAACACTCCCTACCACCCACGGCCTAGAAGCAGATCTCAGTTCCCACTTCTCTTAGTAACCATCCCCTCTCTCTGAAGTTCCGTCAACGTTCACCTGATACAGTCTTCTGAAGTGTCTGGACGCTGCGTTCAGAGTACACACTTCACACCCCCCATTTAATTGTATCCTGCTCTCTCATCCTCCAATCCATGGCACATTTTTTTGCAGACCCCAATCTGTCTACATCATCTGCTATTCCTGGCCCTCTTCTCTTACTTTACTTTCCTAAGTCCATTGACTTCCTCTCCTCAGCCAGGACTTAGGAAACCTGCCCCTAACTCTGGCCACCTGCTTCTTCCATTTACTCTGTCCAACAGGACTTCTAAGAATACAGAAAACGAGCCAGAGAACTGGAAATGATGATAACAGGTAGAATCCAGGGCACCCTCTAGTTTCTATTACTGGAAACACTTGGCAGCATGAGAGCAATGGTTTTCTGAAGCCATTAACAGGATCCTACCCTTGAGCACCTGCTGCTCTTTGCTGTTGGTGTCAGTCCTATAACTTAAATGACAAGCAGGGAAATGGCAAACATGGGGCATCTCACATACACACATTCTTAGCTGGGACCAAAAGAATCCAGAAAATACACCTCAGAAGTTATTCCTAGTGACATCCCTTCTTCTGTCTGACTCGTCACATCATCATTCAGAAGTGTTTGCCATGGTGAGATCTCTAAGGCCTTATGTACAAAACTTCCCTAGGACTACATTCACTGTGGCGTGTCAGCCAACATCTTTTTAAGATTGGCTCAGCCCAAAAAGCCTGAGAGTGTGTTCAACTTGTCAACACCCACAAACAATTTGTATAGATATCACTTAAGTCCTGAACAACCGACATACCCATATATTTACAAATGTGAAGATGTCTCTTCTACCCAAGTAACTCCCCCAAAGGCCATGTATGAGAGGGTCTTCCAGCTCACTTTGCTTCTACACACTCTAGAACTACCTTTATTCTGCTCTACAGCAAATGCTTTCTTGTTCTTTTATTTATTTAGGCATGTTAATTACTGTTTTTCTAACTCACTCTTTGACGTTCATAAAGCAAACTGTTTTCCTTTCAATTGGCTACTAGTTACCTCGCTATCCTAGAAAGACAGAAAGAAAGAAAGAAAGAAAGAAAGAAAGAAAGAAAGAAAGAAAGAAAGA
>NW_021604618.1:11373993-11428360 GCF_004785775.1 Grammomys surdaster | reverse complement strand
AGAAAGAAAGAAAGAAAGAAAGAAAGAAAGAAAGAAAGAAAGAAAGAGGGAGAGAGGAAGGGAGGGAGGGAGGGAGAGAGAGAGGGAGGCAGAGAAGCAGGGAGGCTTGGTGGGAAAGGGGAGACAGAGGGAAGAAAGTGAAAGAAAGAAAAAGAAAGAAAGAGAGAGAGAGAGAAAGAGAGAGAGAGAGAGAGAAAGAAAGAAAGAAAGAAAGAAAGAAAGAAAGAAAGAAAGAAAGAAAGAAAGGGAAAAGAAAAGAAATTATAAACCCATCAAACCATTTTTCCAGCAAACCAAACTGATTTAAAATCTCTCTTTCTCCAGGTATTCTTCTTAAGAGAGTCAAGCTGACTTTATGCAAGAGACCTTTACAGGGGCTTTCCCCTGTGCCTTTTAAACATCGTTAAACTAATAGGATTTTGCAGGGCACCTATTGCTGCCTCTATGTTCATATGCCTAAATACAAACCAAGCATCCCTCTTCCCTTCCTACCCAACAACAAGGCTCCTTTCCTTTCTAGATGCTAATTTCTGCAACTGTGTTAGGGTGGTACCTGAACCAAATCTGGGAGAAGGGCAGAGAGGGGCAAAATTAAACATAAAAAGGTGATAGAATAAGAAAAACCAACACCAAGAAACAGGTTCTTCAACTCAATGCACACCATTTATCCAGTCCCTGTGGACTGCTCAAACACTCTGAAAATGCATGCCTTCCTAATGTTGGGAGAGGCAGCAATACAGATCCGCTCATCAGCTGTTCGCAAAGGGGAGGAACGGTGAAGCTGGGATCAGGCAAAACGAAAATGATGCTGAACCAAAACCCCACCTTGTTGGGGAACGACATCTTTAATTGCGCCCTAGCCTCCAGACCTGGGTTCCCGCTCTGTCACATTAAGCAGGGCGCACTCGCCCCATCCCCTGGGTTGCCCCTGGAGCGCCGCGTAGCATCTGCACCTCCCTTCTCCCACCTCCTGGTTTATTTTTAACCGCCTTCCATTCATGTCCTTCTGTCACATTCTCAATATTATTTATTCCTCAAATGTCCACAGTTTCTCAACAGCCAAAAGAGTAAGGTGAAGAGAAGATGAGAAAGATCTCATACTCACCATTCCCAGCAAGTGCGAAAAAATAAAAATAGAAAAAAAAATCCCCCCGGTGATTTGTTTCCCCTTTCCAAGCTGCAACAGCTGGAGGAGGGGCAGAATCATTGGGGGTGGGGGTGCAGTATAAAAAAAATCACTCCGGTTTGGCAGGTGAAGGATCCCAAATATCCGTGGAGCAAGTTCGGTCGCCTTGGCCAGGGGGTAGGGGGTGTCACAGAGTCCTCCTTACTGGAGCCCAGAGGTGGAGACTGGGGACGCTCCAAGGTAGACCCCGGAGATTTCTGGTTCCTCTGGAGTTCGGCACAGCAGACCTGGGCTGGGAACGGAAGTCAAGGTTCTCTGAAAAAGACTCAAAATCCTAGATAGCAGCGATCACTTGTTAAGCCTGCATTCCTTCTCCAGTATCCATCCCAGTCTTGCTCTCTAGCTGGCTGCAGGAGCAGCACACGCCTCCCCAGGCTGCCAGCGCGCACGGGCGGGGGCGGGGCCTGGCCGGGCCGAGGGTGTGGCCTTTGGGGCTGTCACTAGGGGGTGCCTCCCCGCGTGGCTGGGCGGGCATAGTCACGACGCTGCGACCCCACCCGTCGGCCCAGCCCCCACGACTGCTTAGCTTCTGGAAACCATCCCAGGAGCACTTGGCTATCAATCCCAAGCGAGGAGCAAATCTGGGAGGCAGCTGTGTCCTGTAGGAGCTATCCAGGACCACAGCACAGGTGCCACTAGAGAAGCTGGGAGATAGGGACTTGGATGAGAGATGCAGTCCAGAAAATGGGGTGGATAGTTTGGGACGGCTTCTCTGCCTACCGTGATCTTTTATCTGCAGACATTTGTCCTCTGTTTACCCCCTAGAGGTAGTAGGGCTCAGGTGCTTCTCTGGCAAGACTGCAGGTCCAAGAACCCTTGTTTCCCCTTGTTGAGTACACAACAGCCATAGTCTCAGCGTTCCTGGAACACCAAGAGTCTACAGCCTCAGCTACTAGTCCAGGCTGCCTCCCAGACACAGAGAAAGATCAACTTTACCCATGTATTAGACCATATGTTAGAGACTGGTCGAATGTGAAGTCTGACCCCGGGTGAAGGCTGCTGCGCATAGGAGGCTCAAGTCACGACAGGGGGGAAGTTGGAGGGTTATGGACAAACTGTTAAAAATGGCCTAGACTGGAGGATTTGAAAGGCTGAGATGACTCCTCTGTGAAACTCTTGCTACAAAAATAATTGAAGCTTAACCAGAGATTCCATGTGGGCCACTGGGGAGGCTTTATATTAGTACCCCAAACTTTACTGCCGTCTACTTTTTTTTTCCACATTATCTTTTCCCTGAGCAGCTAAATGTGTTTCCAGGAAGGCAACCCCACCCCATATAAATTTTAGGTGGTTATTTTGTGGATGTCTCTGGGACATAGATGTGAGTATATAAGAAAGGTTAGTTCAGATAAGGGGCTGGGGCGGGGGATCAGGGTGGTGGTCGGGTTCGAGTCTTGGGGTATCTCCCTCAGCACCCCTGATGGATCGAATAGGCAGGATACACAAGTCCAACTACTGGAGCAGATCCATCCTGGGCTGGTCGGTTGGCACCTGAGTTGCCGTATTCTCAGGCAGCTTTGTTCATGGGCCTATTGGGCTTCCTTCCTTTGTGATTCCCGATTAATTATTAAGGGAAATATTCCTGAGCTGAATTATAGATATGCTCCCTGTGCACTGCACTCATCCTGTCGCTGCTGACGCAGGGAAAGACACCTGGAAGACTGCTTTACTTGTTTAATTTTTTAAAATAATGGAGTGGGGGCTGAAATGTAATTAGTGAGGAAGGGACAAACAAATGAACTCTAGTGTGGGATCTGGTTTTCCTATATTCTTCCAGTCAACACACCTTGAGATTATGGCTCAAACAAATTATCCAGAATACACTTCACCACCACTCCATCTTGCACCCACCCCCAGCCTGTAGGTAAAGGAACAGAGAAAAGTTTCTACAGACACCTAGAGAAGCTATATGTTCCAAGTCATTCTGAATTGGAGACCATTCTGGCAAATGGGAAGGATTGACTTCTCCAAAACTGAAAGCAATCATTTCAATTCTAAAATAGGTTAGGTTCCTGTGCGGTTTTACAGGTGCCAGAAAGAGAGGATTGACTTACTGTTAGGCCATCAGAAGGGTGTTTTAGGGAATGGTAGAATCAGGGATGAGGGCATAGGGTATAAGATCTTGGGACTAGTTTCCAAAACCAATTTGTGAGATCAATCCACAGTAGCTATGGAATGCTTCCAGGGAGTTGAAAGATAAGATTGAATAATGTACTAAAGATAATGGTTGTATCAAAGCTTGGGTGTTTTCATTGGATCACCTGGAAACTTTGCAAAGTATACTTCTATATGTCATTGGCTATTTATTCTTCTTATGGCCCAGAAAGTTTTAAACACTTAAATGCCTGAAGTCTTCATGAGCATCTTTATTTCTTAGGTATCAGGAAGAGAAACTAGTAAATCATAGCAATAATTCAGCTGAATAAAAGCCACTCTGACAATACTCATTCAGAATATTGAATGAATATTTATTGACTACTTGGTCATGGCATAGAATAGTCATTGTGTGACCAGACCATCATTGACTATGTTCTAAGTTTTTTGCATGTATATTGCCTTGTTTAACCTGTATGACTATTTTATATGACTGGTACTATTCTGTCACTAATACATAAAGGAATTAAGATTCCCATGGGTTATAAAGCGTTGGCTAAAGTTGTCTAGTTTATGATGTAGTAGCAGAACTATCCCTCATACTTGTGACTTTGGCAACATGGACAAAGCCTGTACTCAGTAACAATAATACCACACACTCTGTGCCCACCTATCCATGTAAGCAAATAGCTGTTACAGATTTACAGAATCTCAACTAGTGGTATGATGCAGATATGAAAGTGCTGCATCTGGAATACAAAGAACCTAACAGCATCCGATCCAAGGGAAACAAATAAGGACCTCAAAGGAAAAGAGAAAGTCTGAAGACTTGTGAGAGTTAGAGTGGCTAACTATGGAAACACGTAGGCTTCTGGTGCTAGGATAAAGAACATTAAGCAGGTGGAATCGTTGGGTTAAGAACAGAACACCTGGGAAGAACATGTCCCACTCTCAGCTCTCTGCCCTCATTCCAGCACAGACATATGCAAACATGAGCATATACACACATACAGTCATGTACACATGGCACACACACACACACACACACACACACACACACTCATACACACAGGGTGGTTAGGAAGTCTGTGGGACTTTACTGAGTCCATTATGAGGGCTTCTGTTCTTAATGAGTGTCCTAGTTTCAAGTGAATAGCAATGTTCAGTTTACCCCTCATGGCCTCCTTAACAAGCCTGTGACACATTACTGAAAACAGGTGCTTCCTCCCCACAACCTCTGCTCTGGAAACAAACACTGTATCTAGCCCAGGTTGTGGATCAATAAAGAAAGAGGTTTCCATTGTATGTTGGGAAAAAACTAAATGGAGAACATTACTTTTATATCTTCTAATTCCAGATCCTCAGATAACCAATTTTAAAGTTCTGAAGTGATGCAAAGATGAAAAAGAACCAGAGAACTTATTTCCATGCCGCCCCCTCCAGATTCATAGGCGGAGATCTTCTGAGCAGCCCACTATTCTCAATGCAAGTGAGCCGCTCAGCTAGGTGTTACTCATAGTTGGGGTTTCCAATGACTGCTCACCCTCATTTTCCATCCTATTACATCTTATGCATATTCTACTCAGGTCTCAAGAATTCAGAAAGGCATATTTATTTCTGACTACAGTCCATTTAAGTTTCTGTAGCAAAGTACCATAAACTTCGTGACTTACAAACAATAGAATTTATTTCTCACAGTAATGCAGGTTAAAAAATCCAAGAACATGAAGCTGGCTATATCTGTATTTATTGAGTTCCTATCTCTGGGTTCACAAAAGCTTCTTCTAGCTAAGACACTCCCATGGTAGGGATGGTGAGGTTGCTTTAATAGCTTCTTTTATAAGGGCACTAATCACATTCTTAAGAAATTCCCTGCGATAATGTTATAATCACCTCCTAATACCATCTCACCAGGGATTAGAAACACAACTTTAGACTCCAGGATGGACACAAGCATTCAAACCACAGTAATGAAGAAACATCAACCGTTGAGAGAAAGAAGGACCACTGAACTGTGAACTTGATTACAGCAGTTGCCCAGCAGAATAGAGAGGAAGATATTACCATTGCCACCTGTTCTGGGAGAAAGCTGCTAGCACAGAGGGAGAGCCAAAAGTCAACCTACTAGTATAATAAGGCTCTGACAGAAGTCATATGGGAGGCAGGGAGAAGCGATGTTGAGTGGAGGTTACAGAGAAATGTGATCATAGAAGACATAGATTTCTAATTGTAAACTATTCAGAAAAGAGCCCAAGTATCTTGGGGATATCGAAGTATCCCAGTCTTTAATACCATCCACATTAACAGTTATGCACCACTGCCTTTGAAATCCACTAGAGATACTATAAAAAGGGTAAAATAGACTCATTCTTTTATCTATTTTGGGTTCTGTTTTCCTTTCATGTGAATAGGAAATAGGCCAACTATAGGGATTTGTTGAAGATGAAGCAGACCTTGGTGCAGATACAAATTCACTCTGTCATGTCTTAATTGTCACAAACCAACAAGTATAAAACATGAAATGGGGGTTGATCAAGGTAAGAGAAAGCAAGAGTTGGGGGATGGTATTTCAGTTTTACAGATACCACTAACACCATGCCTTCTGAGATAAATACTAATAGCTTATATCAATAGTTTTTTTAGACATCCACATGTAGGCCTTTGCAATTTTAAATGTTCTAGAGTAAAGTATTGTTCTTCTGAAAAATGAATTCCAGCATCTCTTCAAGATCCTTTGAATATGGTCACTAACAATAGGCTGAGTCTCATACTGCTAAAACTTGGACTTCCCCTTCTCCTATTTTGATCTTAATTGGTGTTCAGCCTCCAAAGACAGCATCACCAATCCTTACAGAACATCACTGCTCTGTACCCTAAGGATATCCATGTGCTGTTTGCTAGCTGCTGGCACCAACACACCCTTGACTACTATTCCTTCAGTAGGCCCACTGTCCTTACACTTTAGACATTTTAGAAACGACTATTTGCATCTATTGTATTGCTAGTTCCTCAACCTAGAACTGATCTTAATACTTGCATGTAATTAAAATGGTATAAAAGCAAAAAGGGAGGGGGGATGGGATAGGGGTTTTCTAGGGAGGGAAAATGGGGAAAGGAGATGTCATCTGAAATGTAAATAAATAAAATATCCAATAAAAAACACAAATGTGCAAGAAAAAAGAAAGAAAGAAACATCTTGCCCAGGATATCCTTTCTAAAACAAGAACCATTACTGTAGAAAAGATGATTTGATAAAGACAGAAGGAAGACATTTTTACTAGGCAAAGATAACTTTAGAAAGCAAACCTAATCAAGGTTGGAGGGATGGCTCAGAGAAGAACAATTATTGCTCTTGCAGAGAAAGTACCATGGTGTAATTCTCAGTACCTATATGTTAGTTCACAAGTATCTGTAACTTCAGTTGCAGAGGATCTTATGCTCTGTTTCTGTTTTCTATAAGCACCCATCACCCACACAGTGTATTTACATATGCACAGATAAAACACTCATAAAATTTTAAAAAGTCATCTACCTACTGGGCTAGAGAGATGATTCTGTGGTTAAGAGCACTTACTACTCCTTTGAGGATCCAGATTTAGTTCTTAGTATGCAGGTTAGACATCTCACAACCACTTGCCACTCCAGCTACTGGAATTTGATGCCATCTTTTGTCTTCTATAGAACCCTCACATGTACATATGCACCCACACATATATAAAATAACTGTATAAATAAAAGCTAGAGGAGATGAATAGATCGCTCAGCAGTTAAAAGGACTTCCTGCTATTCCAGAGGACACAAGTTTGATTCCCAATGCTTGTATTCGGTGGCTCACAACCACTTTTAACTCCAGCTCTAGGTGTCCTCCAATGGCTCTCCTGGTCTCCACAGGCATCTGCACACAAATGGCATGCATTCACACAGACAGACCCATATACATAAATGTAAAAGTGAATAAAGAAAATCTTTTTGGCTAATATCCACTTATTAGTGAGCACATACCATGCATGTCCTTTTGTGTCTGAGTTACCTCACTCAGGATATTTTCTAGTTCTAGCCATTTGCCTGCAAAACGCAGGATGTCCTCATTCTTAATAGCTGAGTAGTATTGCACTGTGTACATGACTACATTTTCTGTATCCATTCTTCTGTCATGGGACATCTGGGTTGTTTCCAGCTTCTGGTTATCACAAATAAGGCCACTATGACCATTGTGGAACATGTGCCCCTGTGGCATGGGGCCATAGTATTGCTGGGTCTTCAGGTAGATCTATTTCCAGTTTTCTGAGGAACCTCCAGATTGATTTCCAGAGTGGTTGTACAAGTTTGCAGTCCCACCAGCATTGGGGTAATGTTCCTCTTTATCCACATCCTCCACAACATGTGTTGTCACCTGAAGTTCTGATTTTAGCTATTCTGATTGGTGTAAGGTGGACTATCAGCATCATTTTGATTTGCATTTCTCTGATCACTAAGGACTTTGAACATTTCTTTGGGTACTTCTCAGCCATTTGAGATTCCTCTGTTGTGAATTCTCAGTTTAGTTCTATATCCCACTTTTTGATTTGGTTGTTTGATATTTTGGTGGTTAGCTTCTTGAATTCTTTATGTATTTTGGATATTAGCCCTCTACTGGATGTGGGATTAGTGAAGATTTTCCAAATCTGTAGGTTCCTGATTGTCTTATTGACTATGTCCTTAACACTGGACCACCATAAAGGCAGCATACACCAGCTAATATGAGGCCCCCAACACATATACAGCAGAAGACTGCCAGGTCTGTCTTCAATCAGAGATGATACACCCAACCCTCAAGAGACTGGAGGCCCCAGGGAGTTTATAGGTCAGGTGGGGTGGAGGGGTGGGGACAGCATCGTGGAGACAGGGGGTGGGTTGGAGGTATGGGATGTAGAACAGTCGAAGAGTGGATAGGGGATGGAATAAAATCTGGAGGATAGATAGATAGATAGATAGATAGATGACAGATAGATAGATAGATAGATAGATAGATAGATAGATAGATAGATAATTAAAAAAGAAAGAAAAAGAAAATCTTAAAATAAGTATACCCAAAATTATTTCTTCCATTTACTTACTTTTACCACTTTTGGTAGAAACAGTTGTGAGAGTTAGACAATAGCAATGTTAAAAAATAATAACAACAAGCAAGGTTGACAGTATGAATGAATGTGGCAAGAAGGCTAGTTTATAGTTTCTTTTCCTTGACTACAAAGAGCACCAACCCCTCATAGGGTTTATATACACATGAAGCCACGACAATTTTTTCTCAGACTGCTTCACAACTCAGTTCCTTCTTTAAATAAGCACAAATGACATAGATGGACATTGCCACAGGTAACATGAGGGTCACATAATGCTCAGTTCCTTTCAGGTGTGTCATAGCACAGCTGATGGGCTATATGCAACAAGATATAGGGGTATAGATCTGACATAATACAAAGTAGTAAACTTATAGAAAATACTGGAGTTTCATGATGTTTTTCTTCCTTTCTTTTCTTTTCTTTTTTTTTTTTGTAACTCAATTTCATGCATGACTTTGGAGATAATCACACTAGACTGATTCTTAATGTCAACAACTTGGGCCCACCTGCATGATTTTTAGAAAAGATCTACTTCTGAATTCATATGTAGACTTGAACTTAGGGTATATTTCTAAATTTACAGAGAAATTCTAATGTTTCACAAACAATCACTAGAGAGAAAATACAAACCAAAGCAATTACTTCTGAGCACCTTGATGTGCTGGAGCAAAGGCAAGGATTGGACTGGACAATTGTTTCTCTGTTCTCTGGATGCAAAACCTTGACTAAAAGAGCTACCTTTTATATGCTTGAGTTTCTGCATTCATAATATGGGGAAATCAGCATCTCAGTCCAATTCTACACTATCATAAGTTGGGGATTATAGACAAATGAACGGCAGTCTTCTAGGAGAATAACCTTATAGTATGATTAGAAGGCAAAATATTTTAAGGCAATAAATGTTTACTGAAGATTATATATTTGTATTCTCCTTTTGCCTATCTCTATGTGCTGAAGCTTGAACTCCCAAAATAATGGTCCTTACCTGTGAAGTTATTGTGGGATGTTAGGATGATGAAATAGATAAAGCCTATATGACAACAAGAACTCCCTTTAGAAGGAAGACTAACTCAGGAGATATACAAAGAAAAGTTATGTGAACACACAAAATGAAAGCCACCTATGAACCAAGAATGAAATTTTCCTGTGACATCTTAGACTCAGCAACAGACTTTCTAGAAGAGGTTATTTCTTGCAGATTATTTTTGAAGAAATTGAGAGAAGGGTTTGCAATCAACCTACTAATTTATTACAGGGTCCTCAAATTTGATTAAGCCTCCACAGCCTAAGATTCACCCAAAATCAATCTGGAAATCTGGAGCATTTTCCAGGTAAGGTAGCTAGAGAGGATGTTAGTTTGAATATTCACAATGTTGTTTGTGTTAATTCAATTATCAAAACTTTTGTATATGGAGTGGCTGTAGTATTAATTTAAGGACTGAGCAGTAATATGAATGAAGCATAAGTCTTTACCCTGGAATAAGGGAGATGACTTTACACAATAAGAACTATTGTGAAGAAAACCATAGAGAGAAATGAGTGACCAGGAAGGCAGCTACACACATTTAGAGATGAAATTAAGGGCAGCTTGATTAAATTGGCATCTAAGATGAGAACTACATGGCAAGAAAACTAAGGAAAACTTGTCAGTCAGGGTAGGAGCTGGTTGTAATATAGCAAAAGTCTGCGAACATGGGGCAACTACTGTACCAGGGCCCTAAGGTGACTTCATTCTACAGTACAATTTGATAATACATACCCCAGAAATGCATATGTCTTCTTTCTTCCCTCCTTCACTAATCCCAAGCTTTTTTCTTATTCTTGTGATAATCCTCCTGTCATATAAGTACCAAGGGCTAACCAACTGCACCACTGGAACACTATAAAATTTGTACCCTAGGCTAGCTTCCAATAGATGATCCTTCTGCCTCTGCCTCCTTCAACAAATCCTGCCTTCATGTGCCACTACAACTGGATGTCATTAGTCTAAGTACCTGGAAAATGTCAAAAGATTCCAAGGAAAAGCCTAGGGAAGAAACAGAGTTCATTGACCCACAACTGAACCCTGGTACACTAGCATACAATTTGGTCAAAATGGACAGCTCTAGTTATTTCAGTTGATAAATTTCATAATTAATTCTTATTCTTAATATGACAGAATATGCTATATTTTCATTAAGAGTTTTTTCAGTAGGGAAGAAATAAACCAGTTCAAGCTAGCTTATGAGCAACAGAGGCAAGGACGGAGTCAGAGTCAGATCTTGGATTAGTCCATAAAAGAGCTGAAGACCAAGATCCAGTAAAATCAATAATAAGCTATTAGGAAGCTCTCTGTCTCTGTTGCTCTGTCTCTGTTTCTGTCTCTCCCTCCCCCCACCCCTTGGTCTCTTCCTCTGTCTTTCTCCTTCCCATATCCCTCATTCTTTCTCTTCTCCCTTGCTCTACTCTTTCTGCTTTCCTTTATCTTTCTTTCTAGCCATCATCTTTCCCTTCTACTAAATCTTGGCCTTTCCTTATCTCTACACACAGCCCTATAATAGCTGATTTAGCCCCTTGTTACATGATCACTGAATAGTCCACTCAAAGAGAAAAATCAAATTAAGTTTCCTCCTGCACCTTAATCACAAATTGCAGACTTAATTTGTCACGTCAGCTACACCTTTGGGTGAGTCACTCATTTGGTGATATAGATGGGATGAGATTTTCTGAATAGAAATGCACTAGTTACTTTTCTTCTTGCTTTGACAGAATATCTTACCAAAGTGACTGGAGGAAAGAAGGGTTGCTTTGGGCTCACAGTTTGAAGGTATGGTCCATCACTCAAGCAGGACATGGAGGCAGAACCACATGGCAAGTGGTCACATTGTATCTTCAGTCAGAAAATAGAGAGGGATAGATGTGGATTTTCAGCTCACTTTCTTCTTTTTATTCAGCCCAGGATCCCAACACATGGAATGCGCTATTCACATTGAAAGTAGGTGTTCTTTCTTCAGTTAAACCTCACTGACATACAGAGAAGTATATTTTCATAGTAATTGTAAATCCGGTTAAATTTAAAATTATTATTAACCACCCAGAAAGACCAAACAAAGTCTGGTACATTAATTTTTAAAGTAGTATGTCTGGTTCTTTCAATATCTTGAGGCAGGCCTGATGTCAATCATTGTTAGCATCAGCTATCAACTGAGCATATAGTCAATTGCAATGGATCTCAATTGAGGAATTTCCTACATTATATAATGCATTTTCTTAATTGCTAATTGATATAGGAGAGCACAGCCCTCTGTTGGAAGTGTTATTCCTAGAAATATTGGCCTGGCTATATATGAAATACAACTGAACATATGAAAGGGTATGCACCAATAATCAATGTTCTTCCACTACTGTTTGCTCCAGGTTCCTGCTTTGGCTTCCCTCTGTGATAGACTGTAACCTACAAGAGAAATAAATCTTTTCTTACCATATTTGTTTGTTCAGTGTTTTCTCACAGCAACAAAAAGAAAACAATGACAGTGGATGCATATCTGTAATTCAAGCGTGGAGGATATTGAGACAGGAAGAGTACCATGTGTTTAAAATAACCTAGGTTAGATAGTAGGAACATGTCACAAAACAAACAAGCACTAGGCAGAAACAACTTGGAAGATGCTTGAGAATTACACATCCCCAGAGTGTGGTACTCAGCATACTTGAAATCATTTACACATTCTACACTGGCGTGTAGTTTACAGTCTTACATTGAAATTTTGCAGCACTATCTGTTTTTAATTTTTTTCAGATGTAATAATCCCAATTCAGAGCATAAACACTGTAGCCTCATTAAAAGTTATAGACACAAGGCACAGCCCAAAAACAAGCCATCTGCCCTGCATAAAGAAGTGGGCCCATGATTGCTGACAAGAACATAGATTGTTTTTTACTTTAAGGAATCGTTCCATCACCCAATGGATTGTTCAGCTCTGGACAGAAAGTACACCTGTTTATTTGTGCATAATTCTACTGACGTATGTGGATGCATCCTGTGTTTATGTTGTCTTCTATGTTGTGTGTAATCTATACTGGGAAAACTAATTATTAAACCCTGAAAGTGTGCCCAGAGGCTACTGTGAGAGATGCATCCAAAAATATTCTAAAAATAACTAAGCAATAAATAACCATTTGCAGATGGGAATTGTTCATGCAGTATTCTAAGCAACAGCAGTTTTTTAAAAAGACATTATGGTGTTTTCCTCAAATTTTTACTAGGTATACTAAATTCTGTCTATTTAAGGCAAATCATTTAAATAACAGTGTTACAAAATTGACTGGCTCAAAATTAAGGTTATTTTAAGAGACAATATTGAACTATGGTTTTTATGTTAGAAGCACATCACACGTGCATATCCTCATACATTATTAAAAGCACCAAGGGAATCATTCCTGAGAGTTAGATCATGCCAATAATTATTATTTTAGATGATATTGTCAAAATTGCAAGGGCCACTCTTCAAAGTAATAACTTGACTACTCAGTATTTCAGTTGTTCCCATTCAATGACATTGAAAAAAGTAGAAAAGAATAAAATGAGACATAAGAAATTTACTATGGCCCAAGAATATGCACATAAATGTGCCTACATCTGTAAGGAGGTTGCAGAGTTTGCACAGAAAGACACTTAAAAATATAGGAAGGATAATGGATTTTTAGTTAGGAGTGCCATACCAACCTTCGCAGAACAGTCAACTGATAGTAAGTGAGCAAAACTTATTGTCAACTTACAGAGGATTGAGCCTGATTATTGATGATATTAAGTGTCTTATCCCAGTGCTTCTCAACCTTCCTAATGCTGCAACCCATTAAGATAGTTCCTCACTTTGTAGTGACCCACAGGCAGAAAATAACTAATTTTACTGTTGTTATGAAGCGTAATATAAATGTCTGTGTTTTTCAGTGTTTTTAGGTGACCCCTGTGAAGGGGCTTTTTTTTTCTTTTTATAATTTATTTTTTCTCAAATCGTAATTCATTCACACAGGGGTTATAAACACAGAAAGGCAGGATGTGAGGAATGGAATGACACTGGAGTGTGGGTGATCAGGAGGAATACAGATATCATCAGAACCGGGTATCAGCTGGGTGAAGGTTCAGGGGACAGGTCACTATGACTCTGCCTATGACTCGTTTGCTCTTATCTAAGTTGGTATTGTCTGCCAAGGCTACCTATTTACAAGGTCTACGACTACACAGGCTTATAAACTTCCACCAAAAGCTGCCTGTTTACATTAGCTTATAGCCATCTGTTTCGATGTTTTTCTACTGAGACCCAAGACTTGGTGTTAGTATACATGTATGACAGGTCTATTGCTGATTTCAGACCTATGGCTGATTTTAGGCCTTCAGTGTGTAAGCAGGGCTGCCCCTGACATCTCCTCCCTTCTCTAAGTATAGAAGGGCTGTGGCAATTCTAATCTTGCAAAGACGGGGATAGAGGCCTGACCTCCAGTACTTGAAGGGGACCTTGTAATGGCTCCAGTCCCCCTGTCGTTGTCCAGTGAGGTATGAGGGCCATATCCATCCGATGTCTTTTTCCTGGAGAGGGGATACTTTTGACATCAACCCCTATGCAGTCAGGCTTGTCCCTCAGGGAACCCAGAGAGATATTTTTATCATTTATTTATATTCCCTTGCAGTGCTTAGCCTCGCAGCCTAAGCAAGAATTCAGATCGCCTGTCAGAGGGGGTTCTGGGTGGCCCCTCTCTGCTTGGTGTAGGGGCAGAAGTCTGTGAAGGGGCTTTTCAAACACTGGAAGGATCATTCGACCCACAGGTTAAGAACCACTGGCTCATTCTACTCAGAACCAAAGTGTTTTGTGTGTCTTTCAGGGATGCTCGAATTTATATGAAATTCTGTCATCATCAACGCATATACAGCTAGTGGTCTACACATGTGCTTCAGACTCGGTTCAATAAAACCACTGTACTTATATTTAACAATGCAATTAATTTTCCTATTCAAGAAAAATACTCATCCATCAACTGAGAGACTTTGTCTCTGGTTTTAAGTTTGAATAAAAATGCAGGTTTCTAGATATTTCATTTCTCTGTAGAATATAATGCATGGAAAAAAATAATGTGACTCTTTTATGCCATTTATGGTGAAATATAGTTTAACAGACCAGGAACACAGCCTATAAAATTCTAAAATCTCATCACTTTATGTGGCAGAAACTATAAATATGAAAACTTAAACCTCAAGTTTTCCGAAAGTATTGTTCTCTGAAAATAAAGGATGATGATAGCAGAACTTGCTGTAGTTATAACATCCCTAAATTGATTCCTAAAGTACGTGGAAGGATGAGATGGGTGGATGATGTATTAGTTTGAGCCTAGTCTGCACCAGCATTACAACAAAGTGAGATCCTATCTCAATAAATAAATAAAATTTTAAAACAGAATTGTTTTACTCTTTTATAAGAAAATATCTGAGAACTGAATGAAAATATGAAAAGCAAATGTATGAGACAATTGAAATTATTTTATTTAAATTATATAGAGGATATTCATTAATGAGTAAGGAAAATCTCAAACGAAATGGTGTGGGACATGGTTTTCTACAGAGGCTGATAAGGATCCCACCCTGCTAATAATGTGGGAAAGTATGGGAATGAATCTGAACTTAGAATATGCAAGGATAGGTTGGTAGTTTTAGGTTCCTAAACTGGGTGATGGTTTAAGAAATATTCTGAGTGATTCTTGTTGTCATTACTTTCTGCAAAACTAGTTAAATCTGTTGAAAGGTCATAGCAGGGCTGGAGAAATGGTTCAGTGGATAAAGCGCTTTCTGTTCAAGCCTGACTACCTAGATTCATATAATCAAACCCACATAAAAAGCCAGATGCAGTAGTATGCACATTTGTAATCCCAGAACACTCTTACAGGGAGATGTAAAACTGGGACAGGAGAATCCCAGGGCCAGATAGCCTAGAATAGACAACAGTGAACCAGAGGAAAGATCCTTATATTTAAAACAAGGTACAAGGTGAAGGTTAACCATTGACCTCACCAGATGTTCTGGGGAGATGTGCACCTCTACACTTATATATACATGAAATGCACACTTAACACAAATCCTACACATAGAGAGATGGGGTCAGAAAAATAGACACACACACAATAAGAAGGTGATAGCAAAGATTACTATTTCTGAACTCCATATAAAAGATGGATGCCAAGTATGACAAAGAGAAATACTCACCTAAAGGCCTACAGAAGAGAATGAGCAGCTTCACTCAGCGCTACTAGTCCAGTACAGTACATTGCAAGAGATTATTCAGAAAGCATTTGGTTGTATAGCATTGCTTATGGGTCTTGAAGCTCCTCAGATAGTGCATAGATAGATATTCTTGGTGATGTAAAGTAAGGTCATGCTTGCCTACACATCCTAAATGATAACAGAGACATAATAAAGTCACCATAAACAACCCTGTTAAACCCAAAAATCATTTTTATCATGATAGTTTAAAGAAAAGATTAAATAGTATTTATTATTTATAATTAAAACTAAAACAGTAATCAAAATTTGCCATTACTCTAACAGGGGACAAGTATCTACCTGTAGAGTGGTATAATATTTAGTGCTTAACCTTATCAAGCATAATCCATGAAAAAAAAGCAATTCTTATGCTATAAATTCCTCAAACCCCCCCCAAAAAAAGAATGCATTCACTTATAAGTGAGGATGGTTATTTTTTATTATCAGTCTGTTTAATTATGTATTCAGTGAAACACATCTCTGGCTATACATGTGAGTGTCTTTCCATAGAGAAAAGACCAACTCTGAATATGGTATCACAGTCCATGTTTTGGGATCCACAGTTGAGTCCTGATCTGCCCAGGTATGAACAAGAATCATCATGTTCCTGCTGAGAGTCACCCTGACAAGTATACCTGTCCTTCTGTGATAGATTTTAATCCTCCAACTGTGGGTTAAGCCTTCCCTTAAGTTGTTTCTTATCACGTACTTGGTCACAATAATAAAAAATAACTAATTCAATACCCAAATACATAGTCTGCCTATAGCACATGAGGATAAAAAACAAAATTATATAAATGTAAAAAAAAGATAGAGAAATAATATTTCAATATTCTATGTCATTTTAATTTAATCTATATCCAACACATGACTATTTAGTTTTAGTATCAATCTAAGGGTGGTCTCCTAAAGATCTTAGAAACTTCCTTCTAGTTAGCCTACTATGAAATATGATTGCTTATGAAATAAGTGTTTTGAAATAATTGTTCGATTTCTAAATATGAATATATAGTCCTCATATCTTCAGTGCTTAGATAAAATGTTACCATACTTACCAGGGAACCTATACACATTTAGAAAGACAATATGCAAAAAGGATAAAAATATATTAGTAAATGTAAGCCAGAGAAGACAGCTGTTCCTTTTAAAGTCAAACTTTAAAATCTTATTTGCCAAAGATTTGTCTAAGTTATGAGAACTTGAAATCTATATCTGAGTTGGTCTCTCTAAGGATAGCTTTAAATTTTAGCATAATAACAATCTTGGTAATTTTACTTCCTTAATGTATGAGAATTTTTGAAGTATTTCATTTGTATAAAAACTAATTTTCCTGTGAATCTATCAGATGGAAATCCTTTTCCTTTCCAGTCAGATTTGAAAATGTCAACTGAAAAGAAAGTAAGAATACACATACAGTGAAAGATAGGGGAAAAGGTATTTTGAATGACAAACATAAACCTGCAAAAGGAGTCTTTTCCAATAGTTTTAATACCTAGTGGCTAAACATTCAAATATATGAACATATTTGAGCATATGGTGGCCATTCTTTTTCAGTTGTTTGGTTGTAGGTTGTTTTGCTGGTTAGTTAGTTGGTTGGTTCATTGGTTGGTTGGTTTTTCAAGACAGAGTTTCTTTATGTAGCCCTGGGTTTCCCAGAACAAGCTTTGTAGAACAGGATGGCCTCAAAATCTGCCCATCTCTGCCTATGATTTCTGGAATTAAAGGAAGGTATCATCATGTTCCACTTCTGGAAATAATTCTTATTCAAACTACTACACATGTTAATGAGGAATGGTTAAAAAAAAAATCTCTCAGGGTCTCACCCTTAGACAAAGAACTACAGACAACCAAAGCTGCTTAGAGAAGGAGAACTCAACTCTTCCAGGGACAAGGTCCCTAACTGGGTATCCAATACAAGGTGGTCAGCCCAGAAAATTGCATAAACACAAACAACAAAGCTGGATCTAGCAAGTTGTGTTTACATATTTGTGCAAATGTAACAATAGTAAGCAAAAAAAAATTTAAAAATGGCCATAAAATTTATAGTAAGGCTGCATAGTATGAGAATGGAGAAAATAAAGGGAAGGGGGTACTATAACTATATTTAAATTTTAAAATGTATCTCAAAGGAAGAATAAAAGGGAAAAAAAGACAAAATTTTCATTCATTCCAAAGCTTAACGAAGTAAAGAGCAACTGTGGAAAACTGAACAGGCAGCCTTATAACATTTCAAGTACCCCTGGATTGAGAAGATTAGCCAATCTAGCTTTATTGCAACAGCAAATGGTCAACAAGATGTATGCATGTGCCCTACACAGCAGGAATCTGACATTGGCCAAGGACAAGGAAGTGGGCTACAGTCAGGAATCTGACAAAGAAGTAATTTCAGGCAGGAATCTAAATCACAGGCTAGAACAAAGATTTAGGAATCTAAATCTTAGGCTAGAACATAAAAGTAGGCTTCAGGCATGAAAATAACTTTGAGATAGGACAGGGAAGTAGACTCAGATATTTTGGTCATCCTGATAAGCCCTTAGAAACAGAAATCACAGGAGTAATCATGGGACTTTGTTTATTACCTTGCTTGTTCTTTGACTATTTGTGTTTATTGTCTTGCTTGTTCCTTGACTATTTGCATCTATTATATTGCTGGTTCCTCAACCTAGAACTAACCTTAATACATGCATGTAATTAAAATGATATAAAAGCAAAAAGGAAGAAGGGGGATGGGATAGGAGGTTTCTAGGGAGGGGAATGGGGAAACAGGAAGGCATCTGAAATGTAAGTAAATAAAATATCCAATAAAAAATAATCGAGAGGCTAGAAGAAGAGAAAATAGAAAATACACAGACTGATTAGATTATCATTCATTCCCTGACTAGATTCTCAACCTAGAACTGACCTTAGTACTTGCATGTAATTAAAATGTTACAAAAGCAGAAATTCTCATTCTATCACTTACAAACCATGAGCAAATACTTTTAATAACCCTAAGATCAAGCTTCTCCTTCTGTGAAAAGTGAGAACAATAGAAACACACAAATTGAAGAATTGGTGTGAGGATTAAAAGGGAAAATGTAAATGTTTCTAGCTCATGATGATTACTGTAATGAAGATTAGACATGGTAGTAACTTGGGGTAATGAACTACATTGGTAAATGTTACAAAGAATTTGCAAAGAGGCTGCACATGCCGTCTGCAATTAATATATGCAATAGTATGTAGTTAAATTGTAAAGTGGCGCAGGCATAAGCATCATAGATAATCAAAGGGAAATGGCATCAATGGGGAAGTTTTGCCCTGTGTAGCAGGTAACAGTACGCTCTTAATAAATGTTAGATGCTTTCATTACCACTGCTGAAAAAGGAAACTTAGTAGCTGATGGTAAAGTTGAGGGGAAGCTTAAGAAGTGAATGAGATGAGATTAAACAAGGTTCTGTTGCATAATTACATTGTAAGGAGGGAAGTCAATGATGGAGAAATGAAGATGTCAGACCACTAACCTAAAATCATCAATGTAATGAGAAGTAGCAGAAATAAGCACTGGTTTCTCTGGAGATAGTTGTTGTCATTCTTATCCATATTCTCATTAGGGAAAGCTTCTTTTCCTTGTAGCATTTATATGCTAGTTGCTATAATAAGCTGGGTTATTTCCTCCAAACAAATATATCTCTGTCCAGATCCTCAGACCTGTGAATATTACCTCTGACTTCTATAATCTTGTCATAGGAATGAAAAGCAAGTGGAAGGACCATATGGAAGTATAAAAGACTGAGCAGTTTTGGGGATGCTCCAGAACATAGGAGCATAGAAAGGACCAATCTCATTTATGACAGAACTAAGACACAGCTAAACTATTGGCCTCTTGATAAATAATAGATTGCAGGATTATCTTAACACATGGTGCTGCAGGAGGGTAAGAGCAGAAAGAGGAGTTGAATGCCCATGGAAATTGGCATATGCCCTCTAGGGTTGTGCAGAAACCAGGTGGTAGCACCAGAAGAAAATCAATAGCCACCGCATCTATTTGTGGTTCTGTTTCCACAGAAACATGTTGGTGGGTGAATGTGGAAGGCAGGTTGACAATGCCAAAACAACCAGTCTGGAGGAAAAATCAAAAAGAAAGAAAAATCCAGACAAACGCTCTTTTAACTATAGTAACAAGGGTTGATTTCACTAATGTGTTTTCATTTAATTAGCTGAATTTGGAGTTACTTTCAAACTCAAGTATGTTTCTTCAAACACAATGACACTGAAATCCAGGAACAGAACCTGTCTTCATGTTAACAGACTATACTGAAGGCAATAGGAAAAGGTTTGGCTTCCCTGTCAAGTCAAACCTATTAGTAAGAATAGACAATGTTGTTAAATTAACCTTATGGAGCTATGGTAGTGAGGGTACTGACACTGACTAGGTTTTCATGAGAAGCAGGGAGAGATTTGAAGTGTGGACAATTCAAAACACACTCTGTTTGAAAGTGCTTTGACAGTATCTAATACTCTGTGTAAACATCTCAATTACATTTAAACATCTAAATTAAATTTAAACTTACTAATGAATAAAAGAGGAGGAAAATTCATGTTTTACTTTGTTACTTGCTAAATCTGAAGTGTCCTGGCAACCACAGCAGGTACTTTATAAAATGTACCTGAAATTACCTGGTGAAGAAGTACTTAGGCCTCTCAGAAAAGATGAAATTCCCTTTAGAACTCATTGTTTAGGAAAATAAATAAATGCATCCTACCAAATGCTTGGAATGTTTGGAACTTTTATGATTCAAGAAATATAAAATGATTATTAGCCCTCTGAATTCAACTCATGCTTTCATTAAGGGCATGGGTATAGGGTAATTTGTTAAGGTATAATCAAGGGGCCAAATCTCTAAGGAACACTTGCATTCTCTCCTCAATTAGCCATCATTCGCCAATAAATTCTCAGCTAGAGGTGGATCGTGGTGAGATTATCCCGGAACCATTTGCAGTTATTACTGGTTTGATCTTGTGGAGGTCTTGTGAAGACAATCACAGCCCTGTGAATTCATGTATCATAGCCCTGTCCAATCCAATCTTTACATCCCCTTCCTCTAAATGATCTGTGAGCCTCGGGACCATGAGATATAATATGGATATCCCCATTTGGAGCTGAGCACTCCATGATCTTCATCTAAATTATTCTGGATTCCCAGGACAGTAGTAAACCTACATACAAAGGTAGAAAGGGGGACTAGAAAAGGTAATCAGTTTGGCTGTGACATCTGTGAGAAACAAGAGGAAAGTTAAATAGGTATCAAATAGCTTGAAATGCCACAAATAAAGTATATTCTTTACATAATATGTGGTAAGATGCACAAGCTTTTTTTGGTCTGATCCTTCTCTTTTTATTGCCAGTTTTCTCTTAAATAGACAACAGTTTCTCATTACCATCCTTTACTGAGTCCACTTTTAAAAATAGTGCCTGGGATTGAGTGGTCTTTTACATAGCCACTCTTGTATCACTCCATCTGCCTCCTAATACAGCATCCTACGTCTACTCTTGTTCATTGAGACAGTACTCATCACCTCTAGAGGTTATCTATTTAAATGTGTCATAAAATAGAAACAGCCTGTTTGAATGACTCCCCCTTATTGTTGAGAACACCCAACCTTCTTATGATGACCAGATTATACTTCTATTTCTTATCTCAACAGTATTTCCTTCTTTCTTTGCTTGATTCCTTTCCTTTCCTTCTTTTATGGAGACAGAGTCTCTCTGTGTAGCCCAAGCTATCCTGTAACTTATGATTCTCTTTCCTTAGCTTTTCAAATGCTGGGATTACATATGTGTGCAGCCACACCTGAATGCCTTTTCATTTCCTAAACATACCAAACTGCATCCATATGTAGGAACTCTGTTTTTGGTGTGTTCTTCTGAAGCTCTTCTGCCTGGAAGGCCTGATCTCAGGTGTTTGTATGTGTGACTCTTTGTTATTATCCACGTGATACGCTACTCTCTAAAACTAAAGAACTATAAGTCTCATCCAAACACCTGTTTCACACTATTCACTTCAATGATCATTGCCTGAAGTGCTTCTGTTTATTTTTTTTTCTAGAAAGAAAATATCTTCAATGCAGGAAGCTTTTCATTACACTACTCTCCAGATTTTAATTAATATTAAATAAAATATGTGTTAAATTGCAGCAAGAGAGGAGGAAGAAGCAGAAGGAGGGAATACATCAACTGATGGATAGGTACAAGGGCACATACCTATAACCCAAGCACTCACAAGGTAGAAGCAAAATTTGATTTTAAGGCCAGTTTCAGTTACATACCAAGTCCAAAGATAGCCTGGGCTATAAGAGATGCTACTCAAAGCAACAAAAAAAGAAGCAAAGAACAATCCAGTCAATTGCACCTAGAATCAGTCAAAATTCCCTTAGACTAAACAGATTTAACAGGTAAAGAACATGAAATTGGTTAACTTTCTATAAAATACAGTAAAGTAGAACCAGTGTGGTGGCCCTGTGGGCAAATGTGTTTGCTGCCACCAGCCTGGTAACGATGACCTAAGATTGATCCCCAGAACCCAGATGGTAGAAGGAAAGAACCACTCCTTCAAAATGGATACTATACCATATGAATCAGATTCCAGAGAAGTTTTAATTGGTTGATAAGTGTAAATATTTAGTTTCATTTCTATATGTTTGATTGCTACTATGAGTGTGTTTATGTAGGGGTCATGGCTTTTTTCTCCATGAAACTAAATAAACAAATTATTAGGCATATGTTCAGTTGTGTAGTTAATTCTTTAAAAATATTTTTACGTACTTTAATGGTTTGAGGGTCTGATACGGATGAAGATTAAGCACATATTCTCCATCTACTCAAAGAATTTGTTGGTCTTTTATATAAAATATGTTGAAAGTTTATTATTAACTTACCCTCCTTTTTCCTGCCTAACTGAAGAAAATATGAACTAGAAAAAAAGGTCCTCTGGCCTCTACATGTATGCTAGTTTAAACACACAAGATAAATTTATACTAAAATGGAGTATTTTTATATAATAAACACGTGAAATAAATTTGTGAAGTACATAGTTTTTAAAACCTTACATTGGACATACTTCTTTTTAACCATTAAACTAGCTTCCCTCAGTGTATTTTCCCTAAATGAACCTCTAATGGACTGAATTCTTCAGAAGTAATTTCATATTCAGGACATAGAATTCAACAATAGATGTTGGGTTATTTGGCAGTCCTTATGCAGACTCAGAATCTGATGGATTCCGCAATGCAAAGTGTTTCATACTGAATCTTGGTTACCAACAGATTTTTTAAAGGCATTTGGCTCCTCTGTTTGCAGTAGGAGCTAATGAATGAATCACTCCATACTGGGTCCCTATGTGATATCGGATACTGGTTCTATGAGTCTTGGCATCAGAGAACTTGTAATCAGTCTCCCTAATAATAACCAAAATGCTTTCTTCATCTGCCAAGCAGCCATGCCTACTAGGCCTTTCTGTCCTCTCTATAAAGCTCTCTTTTATCACAGCTTCACACACGCATCTGATTTGGTCTCTGTTCAATGTAACTGCTCGTGTGTAAAACCTGTTTGATCTTGATGGAGTGATAGAAGTACAGATGGAAATTTAAAAGCAGCTCATAGGCATTACCTCTTTTCTCCTTCAATTGTACTGCGTGTCTAGGAGATAAAAAATAAAGTGGCATTATGTTCAGGATGACTCCTTCTTGTAACTAAACAACTAATAAAAGATACAAAATGGACCACAAAGCCTTTGAACTATGTGTATGTAGTTAACAAATGCTATGATCAAATATAGCCAAAGAAACAGATGCTGGCAGATGCAGAAAATACTTCGTCAAATGTCAGCAAGCCACCTATCTACTCTCAGCAATAGGAAAATTTCCATGGAGAAAACGTATAAACATTCCCACTGAACATAAGTCTGTATTTGATTAATCCTTCATTTCACAATTCCATATTTCCTGATATTTTTGTGGTCTTTGTTTACTAGCTCATGGCAGTCTATCATGAAATGATGAGACATAAGCAAAATATAAAAATGTTCCCCATTGCATACCAAGGCAAAGTCCTGAGGAATAAGGAAAGTGTAGGAATCAAATAGCGTAACTTAGCATAGTGATAAATAGCTCTTCTCCAATAAGTGTGGTATAATTATACATCTTTCAGCTGCAGGCAAAAGTTACAAATGAATCATGCCACTATAGAGTAGCCTATTTGGCAATTCATTCTTACATTCAAGGAACATTTACTATATGCCAAGTGCTGTGCTAGACATTACCTCATGTTATCTCACTTATTTCTCATAATTACTGTATGGGAAATGCACAATTACCATTTTTTGTCATATGAGGATAACTTATGATCAGAGAACTGAGCTTACTTATACTTAGTTGCACAGCTAAAAATGGCTTTGGGTATGACATCTGGGTGAAGCATTCCAGTAGATTTCACAGTTACAGAGCTAACCAAATCCTAAGAAGCTGGAAACCAGGGTACATTTGTGTGAAGGAAAATGTAAAAATTAGTTTCTGGTGCTGGGAGATGGTAAAGTCAGCACACCACACAGGAGGACCTGAGTTCAATCCCCAGAACCCGTATGAAAACATTTAGGCGTAGTGGAACACAAGTGGAAATGGGCAGGTCCCTCGGGATGGCTGGCCTACTTAGAGATCTCTAAGCCAATGAGGAACCTTATTTCAAATATCAATGTGAGTGATGCCTGGGGAATCACATCTAAAGTTGATCCTAGTCTTTACCTGCAAATGCACATAGATGTACACGGCCATAAGGACACACACACACACACCAGAAAAATTTCAGAGAGATTATGTAGACATTAAAAAGTTTCCTACTCCTAAAAAAAAAAAAGAAAAAAAGAAAAAAAGAAAAACTAATAAATATTCACCCTCTATGAAATTCCGTTGCCTGAACTTACCACCTGTCCATAACTGTAGACAATCCTCAAAGCTATCCCTACAGGACTTGTGCTGATTCTTTCCTCAGTGAGGCATCCTCTCTGTGAATCACATCTATATAGATCTTTCCCAGGTATGACTCCTTCAAAACCTCCAACCTCTCTTTCAAATTCCAAGCAGTAAATATGGAAAATCAGCAAGATTCAAATTTTAACTCAGAACTACAGCTAATAGTGTAGTGCCATGGACCATTCTCTTCAGGACTTCATTTCTTGACGAGAAGGTGATAGCTACTCACGCCATAGGTGGCAATGGCAATTGGATAACCTTAAGAGATGATGGACGGTACCCAACCTCACAAAACCCAGATGAAGAGGGCCTCCCAGGAGCAGTATCTCAGGTAAAAATGAATCACCCATGATGTCTGCTGTTAAAAGTTCTAATCCAGATGCTGGCCTCCGAACTTATACTATTCAAACCTTCGAAGGGCCATTGACAAGAACATCAAACAGCTAGAGGTTGACATAACTAATCTGAAGAAATCCCTCGTTTCTCTCTCTGAAGAGACCTCCAAAAATCGCAAGGGACTTTATTGGAATTGATTTACTCTTTTACAATAGAAAAGACTGTGTACAGCTCTTGACTGTGTACAGCCCTAAAGACAAGACAGGGATGGTTAAAGAGAGCATGAAAAAGGTCAGAGAAGGCCCTGAAAAAAGTCAGAGAAAGAGAAAGATGAGTGGTGGTACAAGAATTGGTTTTCAGCCTCTCCATGGTTGTTAACCCTACTTCCTCACATCTTGGGACGACTAATTGGGTTATTTTTGCTTATTTCTTCTGGTCCCTGGGTCTTAAATAGGCTGATTAACTTTGTGAAACAACAGATAAATAATTTGGTAGCAAAACCTATTCAGATACATTATCAAAGTTAGCTATGGAGGACCACGAGACTCAAGATGAGGTTGTTACTCTATCCAGGGTGTTCCCAAAACCCATCTCCACCCAACCTAAAAGAGGGGACTTCCACCCCTAGACCAAGCAAAGAGAACCCCCTCTGACTGGCGATCTGAATTCTTGCTTAGGTTGCAAGGCCAAGCACTGCAAGGGAATATAAACAAAAGATAAAAATATCTCTCTGGGTTCCCTGAGGGACAAGCCTGACTGCATAGGGGTTGATGTCAAAAATATCCCCTCTCCAGGAAAAAGACATCGGGATGGGTACAGACAATGACAGGGGGACCAGAGCCATTATAAGGTCCCCCTCAATTACTGGAGGTCAGGCCTCTATCCCCACGTTCACAAGATTAGAATCGCCACAGCCCTTCTATACTTAGAGAAGGGAGGAGATGTCAGGGACATCTCTATGTCCTGCCTTTCTGTGTTTATAACCCCTGTGTGAATGAATTACGATTTAAAAAAAATAAATAAATTATTTTTTTAAAAAAGAAAGAATCATCACAGCCCTTTTATACTTAGAGAATGGAGGAGATGTCAGGGGCAGCCCTGTTTATACACTGAAGGCCTAAAATCAGCCATAGGCCTAAAATCAGCAATAAGCCTATCATACATGTATACTAACACCAAGTCTTGGGTCTCTGTGGAAAAACATTGAAACAGATGGCTATAAGCTATTGTAAACAGGAAGTTTTTGTGGAAATTTACCAGCCTGAGTAGTCATAGACCTTGTAAATAGGTAGCCTTGGCAGATAATACCAACTTAGATAAGGACAAGTGACTCATAGGCAGAGTCATAGTGACCTGTCCCCTGAACCTTCACCCAGCCGATACCCTGTTCTGAAAGATATCTGTATTCCCCCTGAATACCCACACTCCAGTGTCATCCCCTTCCCCATGTCCTGCCTTTTTGTGTTTATAACCCCTGTGTGAATAAGTAAAAATTATGATTTGAATAAATAAATAAATAAATAAATAAATAAATAAATAAATAGCGAGATGATGGACAAGGCAATGTGTTCCACAGCAAAAACCTTGTATGCATGTGTATGCATGCACATTTTACAGAGTCACATATAGATCTTAAATATGCACATGTTTTGCCTTGGACAGTATTTCTCCTTTTGAAATCAATATGTTTAAAAGAAATAAAGCCTATTGTTGTCCAAGAATATACAATTGCTGTCTTTATTCTGCTTCTTCTCTATTTGCATATGATAACCCTGCCATCCTGATACATTGGTACCACCTTTGTCTATTTCTCATCTCTTAATCTCCACACTGCCACTGGGTCACATGGATGATATCATTTTACATTTTTGTATTGACATCTCTGTCCTCCTACATGTATTAAAGAACAATTTTAAGGGGTAAAAATTGTTACTGTGAAATAAATGTGCCAATTACTATAATTCATTAATTAATAAGGAAGCCATAGGATGAGCCTATCATTCTAAGTACCACAGAAATGATTCAGTACCAAGAAAGAAATGATGATGTTGACTTATAACTATACATAAAGCATTTATAAGTAGATAAAACTGTATTACCGTACAAGTTGAGTGATGAAAGATAGTGAAGTGCTTCTTTTACAACATCCAGAGCTTGACTGGCAAAGATTAATCTGTATTGTGATCAGCCAACAACAGTTTACCTTGTATTAAACACCATTTACAAAACAAAAATAATATAGAAGAAGACATCAGAAATCTGAGAAGGAGTGGCTGGAGAGGGCAGAGGGTATGGAAAAAAATTTAAATATAGTATACTCATGTATAAAATCCTCAAATAAAAACTATAAACAGGGAATGGAGAAATATCTCAGTGGTTAAGATCAGTTGTTGCTCTTGCAGAGGACCTTGGTTCAACTCCCAGCATTCATATGGTGGCTCACCACAACTTATAACTTATAGTTTTACAGAATACAACACCCTCTTCTAATCTCCATGGATACCTGGCCCACAGGATATACACATACATACATGTAGACAAAACATTCAAACCCATGAAACAAAACAAATAAACCTAAAAATGAATCTGAACAAAAATATAAACAGATAAGCAAAACCAGCTCATAGACAATAAAAGGCACAAACCCCATAAAAACAGATAAGCAGATTACACTGTGACAAATATATTTCCAACTTCAGGCACTTACTTCTATCTTTGTTCTATTTCAAGTTGTTTTATAAATTTAAAATTCAGGTATACTGCTGTATCTCCTTGCATATATCCTGTGAATGAGAAGTCCTTTACATTATATTTAAATGATCAATTTGTAAACATGTTTTCCTCAGATCCAGAAACAAATAGACAATTACACATGGACTTTCACATTGATCGGCTGCCCTCCTAACTCCTTCACTAGCACATCTCAGCAGCGAATATGTCTCTTCCACTTGCATTATCAGAGTTCTCTCTTTCGCCCTTATTGCAGCAGTTGTAATTCAAAAATAAGGTTGTCTTCAGTTCTTTAGCTAGTCTGGAGTATATTGGTTTATTTGTTTTATTCCTCCACCTTGTCCTGTCTATCACAAGCATTGAACTTACAATTACATCATTCAAAATTATACTATTTTCCTCAACCAAAATTACTATTCACCATCAATCGCTAGGCTAAAAGTAGTAAATGATTTTACACAACCCACTATATTACTTGTGGTTTTCTAAAGGGAAAGGGCCAGCAGACTATAGATATAATTTTAAGGAAATTTATTAGACTGGTTCACACCACCAGAAGCTGGGTAGTCTCAAAACCACCTGACTGGCTTAACAGGAAGGAAAAGTAGCTACTCAGTTCACAAATCTGGAAAACTCAGCACAAGAGGGTAATAGTGCAAGGCTAAAGGTCTAGAAGATGCCTGCAAAGTAACTGCTGGCCCATGACCTATTGTCAAAGGCTGAAGGAGCTATAATCTAAGGTTCTTAAAGATGGCAATAGTTTCAAAGCACACACATCATTTCAAGGATAGCAATTACACATGTGATCATGATGTACTTCTACCTTTTAAAAATGTTTATTCTCAAAAGTAGCCTTGTCCAACTTCAATGAAAGAGTTTTCAGATTCTCCTGTTTGGTCCTGTACAGCTGTTGTCTCTTGGAAGTCTGTTCTTTTCAGAAGAGGAAATGCAGGTGAAATGGATCTTGGGGAGAGGCAAAGTGAGGGGAGTTGGAAAGAGTGGAGGAGGGAACTGTACTGTATGAGAGAAGAATCTACTTCAGTAAAAATATATTTATTCATTGATGTTCTATGAGTGTGTTTTTCATACACAGCATTGTGAGTGCTGTGTGTGCAGCATCCATAGAAAAGGGAATTGGATCCCCTGAACTTGAAGTTGTGGTACCTTGGATGTGGATGTGGCTGTGTGGATGTTAGATCTTAACCCTGGTTCTATGCAAAAGAAGCAAGTCATCCCAATTGCTGAGTCACCTTTCAAAGTGAAAGCTCTGTCTGTTAATCCACTCTGCTAGCTCAGTTCAGTTTCTTTTTCCTTTTCTTTGCTTGGCTTTATTGGCTTCTATAGTACTTTCTTCTGGAATATACTTACCGTTTTTGTTTTCTTACTCTCATCTTAGACAGCAAATGTCACCTGAGATTCAGCATTCACGTGCCATACCCCCTTCTTAAGAGTTTCTGTAACAACCACAGCAGTACCTACAGTCCTGACATGTAGTTGCTGCTGTCTAACTCCCAACGGTGTGCATCAGTTGCCCTTTAGCTATGAGTGTTCAGCACATTCACTATGGCCCCAGCATCTACAGCACAGTGCTTCAATGTGATTAATTTTAACTCTTGTTCAAAAAAATTTTTTTAAAGCTGCTTTAAGGGGTAGGAGGGGAGATTGAATTTTAAATTTTCTCTCAGTCTCTATATTCCTTGATCCAACATTTTATGTTTTAAAAATCACAATAAGTTGGTAAATTAAATATTTATAAATAGTCACTAGAGAGATTTGTTGATATGAAATGGACTTCAGGCACAAGATTCCTTGGATAAAATGACTAACTTGGATGTCATATGTAGAGGACTTACTTTAGCTTCTATTAGATCTCTTCTCTCAGCACAAATTATAATATTCATTTTTCCTGAGTCCAAAAAAAGGTGATGCAGAAGTACATATTAAAGAGAAAATAGGAATAACAATCCAAAGTCTGATGCTTGAAGGGGAAAGTTCTCTAAACCTTTACGCTTGGAGTTCAATCACTGATGGAACCCTCGCACTGGGAGGAATTTTCAGTATTTAGACTCTTTATATTTGGTGTCTTATGACAACAGTCCTTTACTGTCTTTCTACTTCATGAGGCCTGAGATCGGGAAGCTTAGTCAAATGCCTTGGTATCAGTCAAGAAGGGCCAGCTAAGGTACATTTGCTTTCAGGCTTGCTCCAGCAATTGTTGCTAAGGTCCCTTTCTCACAAAGGTTTCAATTCCTTGAGGTCTTCTTGATTTAACTTAGAAATTTAGAAAATTATATAGACATAAATTCTAACCACCTCCAAGAAAATTAAATGTTCTTAGATTTTATACATTAAGCTTATCACTTACTTGTTGTTATCCATACCCCCTTCACACACATACACACAGACACACACACACACACACAGAGACACACACAGACACACACACAGAGACACATACACACATAGCAACACATATACTCATACACACATATATACACAGACACACGCACATGCACACAGACACACACAGAGACACATACACACAAGCACACACATACATACACAGACACACACATACACATATATGTATGTGTGTATATATAGATACATATATGCAAATATATATACATATATTTTCTTCTGTTTTCACAGTACCCATGTAATTCTGATCCTTTTCATTTCATTATGTGATTCTATGTTCTAATAACATAATAAAAATGCTGGACAATTTCGAGAGGAAGTAACTTTTGGTTCACAGTCCTGGCAGTTTGTGAGGTATATACCTGGCGATAGAGTGCTTATATGAGAGGCAGTGTGTTGCCTGGTGAAAGAGAAGCAGCAGCTGTGGTTATGTGTCCTTCATCTCCCTCTGTTCTCACAAATTCACCAAAGACTCATCATTGATCTAGAGAGGTTCAACCTCTAAACACCATAATGCACTGCCTACCTTCTTACCTACCACATGGGGACTGAATATCAGCAATGGACCATATCCACACCATAATACTTGATTAAAGGTATATTATATGTTCTTCCATGAATGGTGTTCTATGTTTTAAATTTTAGGCAAACATTGAAACCCATTTTACTTTGATCAAGGTAACAAGCAAAAAGCCAACATCATGGTGCCTCTTTAAAAGTGTTGCTGCATGCTGGAGTTTTTTGTGCAGTGTCTGGCATGGTAATGAGGCCAGTATATTGAAAATTACCTTCAAAGTAGTAGAGTCTTTGCATGACTATGTAGAGGATTGCCTTGCTGGTCCATGAATTTCTTTACTTCTATCCCATAAAAAATAAACATGATATATGATACTCTATAATTTTCTTTGTATAGCAGTTAGCATACTGTAGCTAATATATATTTGCTAAAATAATATAAATTATGTAAGTAACAAATAAAAGCTTGCAATTACATATATATATTTGATAAAATTCTATTCTCATTCCTGGAATCTACTACTCCTGTTTATTTGATTTTGGTGCCTAGGACTATGATATGATGTACAAACACTTTACCAGTGAGCCACATCTACAACCTTTGTATCAACAGTTTTCAATGCTTAAAAGCATCTTTACTTTCTTGAAATTGGAGTTTTCATACCTATATGTTTAAATCTTCTATAGCGTTTCCCAGTTTTGCATATACTGGCTAGACCCAGGTTCTGTCAACAAATCTCATGGCTCTACTAATACAAAAGCCAGAAGAATGAAATGCTTTGTTTAAATAACAATTTTGATCTCTTCCTACATAAGCAGGATTCTTTACTTCATATGTATATATATATGTAAATGTATATATGCAGATATCAAAATGTATGTATGGAATAAATTTATTAGATTGCTAGTACTTGCAATTATATAGACTTGTCAAGATTCTGCCTACAAATATGAAACATTACCATTCAGTGTATGACCCTTTAACAAGAAATGGCTTCAGGTAATTAATGGGCATGTGCTGTCCTGATAAAGTCAGTTACCCAGCAACAATCCCAGTAAAAGAATCAAATGTCATCTCTCTCTCGTAAAATCTCAAAGCACTATCAACACCCTTGACAGATAATTAGTCCATCATCCTGACTTAGCATATTGTTGCAAAGGGTTTTGTGAACTAACATTGCTTCAGGTTAGCAGACAAACTTCTTGTTACAAATGTGAATTGATAGTACGGTTATTATTTTGTATGGATAATAATGTGGGTTTACAAAATCCCAATCCATGGAAACAATTCATATTTTAAAGTTCCAAATTTACATGAATGCTGAACAAATTCCATCCTGTTCTTACAAAGTGAACACTACTGGAGGTTTTCGAAAGCAAATAACATTTGATATGTTTATTAAAAGTAGAGATGATGTTTATCATGGAAACAGTTATTATTATGACCAGCCTATTTGTTATAAACACTTGTTATTGCTTCTTCTGAATCCAGTATTTGCCCTTGTGTTTCCTAATCAGTTACATATGCTGTGACAATTCTTTACCAAATAACTGTCCTGTATAGACAGAGGTTTGGATTGGGCGGGTATTACTAACAATGTGTATCAGACCTTCAGCACCAAGACAAAGGATTTTACACTCAGAATGGAGAAAGTGATGGTTCAGCTCAAATGCACCAGGTCTACTTCACCTACCATAAGCTTCAATTACTTCTACTTCAACTAGTACCACAATGAGGACATATTAATAGCAATAAGGAGAATACATCATGATTTCTACTTATAATAAGTTGTCATTTCTGAAACTTATGTCTCCACAATTCTCCTTGTATACCCTGTCAAGAGCTATTCATGTGTGAACATTGTTGTTGGCAGATCTCACTAATGTCCATAGACACATATCTACTTCATTCATGAGAATGAGGGAGGGAGGGAGGGAGAGAGGGAGGGAGGGAGGGAGGGAGGGAGAGAGGGAGGGAGAGAGGGAGGGAGGGAGGGAGAGAGGGAGGGAGAGAGGGAGGGAGAGAGGGAGGGAGAGAGGGAGATAGAGGAGCAGGACACCTGATGGAGTACATCCAAACTTCTGTTTCCACAGAAGACATTACAAACTTTCGAAAGGCAAGAGACTGTGAAACAAGTCCACAACTTTGGACTGAGAAGAAAGTATCATGGTTACTTATTTCATGCTAGAGGATAATTGACCACCTTTCATGAGAAGAAAGAGAAGAAGAGGAGAGTGGGGGAGGAGTAAGAAAAGTTTAAGGATATTTGGGTGAATTGATAATGTCTTCCACTCATTATGAATTATTTTTTATTCAATACTTTATTTTCCATTTTTCTTTAATTTTTGAGATTAATATAATTGCATCCTTTTTCCCTTTCTTTACCTCCCTCCAAATCCTCTCACATACACTTTCTTGCTCTCTTTCAAATATATGACCTTACATGATATAAGTATACACATACATTCTAAAATATAACCTGATCAGTCTAAATAAACCCACATTTTAACATTTAATGTTAAATTAACCTAACATATTGCATCATTCATTATCAAACATTTAGAGATTAGATACAATGCTAAAATGCTAAATTATTTATAACTTCTCAGGTTGTGTTATTTCATAGATTTGAATACTCCTTTAGGTATTGTCTTGAATTTCTCAGCAAAATACTTTGTTTTAAGCCTCTAGTCATTTCTTTAGGAAAAAAATGTTTTTAGAAATGTAAGCTTTCATGAGTCACCATAACATGCCTTAAGATTAAAATTGAAGACTCTGGAGACTTAGGCAAAATAGAAGCGTAAAAATATAGTTTCCAAGCTCCTGTACCCTTTGGTAACAAAGTAAGATTCAGAGACCTTTATAAAGCTGCAGCTACTGTTGAGGAGCTGCCTACATCCTCCATGAAGTCTCAGGGGCCTGCACTAAGCCAGGTGGCAGGTTTAGACTATTAATCTGCTTCCATATTAGAAGTTTTGCTCTATATGTTTAATGTCCAGGGTAAGTTCCCAGAAAATATATAGGTATTTAAATATCCCAATACTATGGCAGAGAAAATGTATTTTTAGGAGCAGCTTGGCATCAAAATTAACACCATAGAAATGTTTCTGCTCTCTATCATAATCAAGTGGTGACTCGAGTCACTGGGGCCAAGAATCCCTACCATGTTTTAAGCTAGCTTAACTCATCCCATCTCTGTTCCTTCAACATCTCTGTGATAACCTTAAAAACCAACGGCCACAAAACCATGGGTGCTGCAAAAACTGGCAGACCTAAAAGAGACAAAAATCTTGCCAAATGATACTAGTTGGCTATGCTAAATGTTTTCTGAACAGCTCCATTATCAGATTTATGTCCACTTAACCTAATGCAAGGCTTAATACTCAAACAACCAGATCCCTATTGTATTCCTACAACACTCCTACCATAACTTTACCAAGTTCCTACCATATCCATACCTTATCCCGTCTGTGTTACTTATACATTTGCCAGAAACAATCAGGAGAATTGTTTAATATTGTTTCTCCTTGAAGAAGTAAGGAGACTCAGGGCTATCATGAAGTTGTAAAGGATACTTAAAAGCAACAAGTTGAGAATGAGTTGGCTGTAGAAGTTTGAAAAGACACCAACATATTCTTTGAAATACATACTATCACACACACCATGTGCAGAATTGTGTTCATGTCTGTGAACAAGGTAAGAACACTGTTTGTGCAACCTTTCACCTATAGTTGAATTAAAGGATACGTCCAAACAGGAAGTGAAAACTAAGTCAGAAACTCTAGGCAATTTTCAGAGGCCAAATTTGTATTAGGTACTTGGGGAATCCTTGCCTAATAAGATAACTGAGAAAAAGCCACAATGACCAGACAATGCACACCATGACAGAATCTTCATGCCATGGATAATGTATACCTTATAATTAGTCCAGGAAATTAATAAACAAATGGTTATTTAAAACAACAACCCCGGAAATGTCAATTTATATTTTCAGTTTTGTTAAAAAAAAAATATAAACATACAATGAAAGAGTAAAGTATGAGCTAAGCACAGTATGAAAATGTAGTCCGTGGCTAGGTTCCTGGCAGAGACATTGGTTGAAGCTTCTAGACAAAGACTTGTTACAATAAATATCTCCAAAGACCTAAAGAAAACCATGCCTAAAATGTTCAAAAAATAATAATATAAATGATGTCATGCAAGAGAAAATCAATTTTAAAATAATCAGTTGAAAACTACGTAGTGGAAGAGAATCAGATCTAAAGTGATTATGGGGATCAGCCGCAGATTTGAGCTCAGAGAAGAATCAGTGAATATTTGGGTCAGTTGACATTTTCAAGTTTAGGGGACAGAAAAGGAAAAGAATAGAAAAAATTAATAAGACCTCAATATCTTTTGGACATTATTGAACATTCCACCACAATCGTAATGGAATTTACAGAACAAGATGGCTAAAAATAGAACAGGAACATTTTTTTAAAAGAAATAGTGGCAAGATTTCCCCAGATTTGCCCAAAACCATTTATCAAAATTCAATGAGATGCTAGTTAGCATCAGACACAGAAACTAGGTGTTGTTTTCAATTGATCCATAGCATACAAAACAGGTAATGGTTTGAGTCCATCAATCTTAAGGTACATGCTAACATTTGCTGTTGCAGACTATCAACCCTTCTTGCTGAGGGACACAGAACAGACCACATTTCTGCAGATTATACTGGTTTCACTTGAGGTGATGGCTTGGCAGCTGACCATGGGGCTAACATATGCACATAGACGCACACACACATACACACGCACAAAAGCAAGTGTGAGCAAATAGCCATAAGCTTACTGCTTCAGAGGCATCCTTTCTAAGTCATTGCTGACCTCCATCCAAATACTGGTATGTGACCCAGTCTTAAAGGGAAGCCATGACTTTGACCACACATCTTATTTTAAACATGAACGATGCAATCAATCTATGGTACTAAGCAGTACCATATAACCTCATTACCCTGTAAATGTAGCGTTGAGTCTTATAAACCTTTCTACTGGCCTTCCAACTACAATCTGACCCTAGCAAGCTTTTTTAACGCTGAAGAAGGACAGAGCAAATAATGAGAACATTTTTACCAAGAAAATTTAAATCCCTTGGCTTCTCTTTACAGTGAGTGAAGTATCCTTCTTTGTCCCTTGTTTTCTGTGATGGAGTCTATTGTGCTGAGGTCAAGTACTCAGATGTAACTCCCTCAGCCTCCAGAATTGGGTGGGAAAAGTTTAATTTTGCTGTTACAACTTAAAAATCTTCTCAGTCCAATTCATATCTATTAGAAAGTCAAATATAATGTTTTCTCTCCCTCTGTCTCGAGGATTATATAAATTCTTGGGAGAATTACTTATCTAAATGCAGAAAACAGTGAAGGTTCTGCTAACGACAAATTCCTTAGATGTTGCTCTTTCCTAAGTATCTGCTACAGGGTCTCTTGATCCACAAAAGACATGGGACAGCCCTCTTGTTCTTAAAAACTCTTGGTTTTATTCTTCACTCTGGCAACATTTCCTGTTGTACATTCCTTTGCTTAAAAGCTTGATTCATCCTTAATTCAAACTACGACAGTTCTTGTCCGACTCCTGTATCTCCCTTCTCTGGATCCTGAAAGCAATACATTTTAGTCTATTCTTTGGAGGCTACTTGAGTCTGGCCATTGGTGCTCATAAAACTCTTGTTAAATAAGATTCACAGCTCAGTTTCTCTTAATTATGAGCCTAAGTACAATTTCTGCCCGGTTTTAAATTTAAGATGGAAGAGACTTGGTTTCCTCGAAAACATTTTGAAGTTCAGTGACCCCTTGATATTTTGTTCTTCTAAGTAAATGTGAGTCTATCTAATGACCAGACTCTTTTCATCTCAGTAGTTTACAAGCAGGTATTTATTTACTTTATGAACACAATTTCCCTGCCCACCTGGAGGCCATCTCTGTCCATCATCACAAGTTGTTAATTTTGGCCTTTGTAGTAGTAAAGATGAAAATATCTAATCCTAGCTAAACCTCTAAGTGTTGTTGCTTTCTGCAAAGCAACAAAAATAGACATATGCCTGGTGGGAGGGGAGGCTGAGCTGAGAAGCATGAAGATACCTTTGAGCTTCACACACACAGCACAGAGCACACAGGACAGAACATTCAAAGGAAATGTGTGGCTTTATTTTTCCTAAAGGGTGAGGCCATTTTATAATCATTCTTCATTATTTTACAGAAGATATTACATGATTCTTATGAAAAGATTTCTCTTTCTCATTATAACTGACTCTCTTCTGCTCTGATATTGTCGTTTTTAGCATACTGATATGGGAAAACATTCTGATTTAGAACTGAGCTTTCTATATAGTTTGAATCATCCCACAGTAGCTTGCACCTCTGTGGGCGCTAGAAAAAAAAAAAAGAAAGAAAAACGACTTTGTTGACTAATGCTCCTCCTGAAAAAAATAAATAGACTACATAGTAATTATCTTCTCTCTTTTAAAAATGGAACAACCCTTACCCTTTTAGATCCAAGCACCTACAGAGTTCAAAGCTCCCCATGAAACTTGGAAATATATTATAATCCTAACCAGAAATAAAATGGAATAGTGTTTTCACTTTATAGGCATTCATAGGGAAAAGAAGAGATATTTCTGTCACAACAATATGATAAAAACTTGAATTTCTTGAAAGTTTAACATATACCCTTCAGTGTTCTACAATTTCCTACACAAAGCCCACTTGGCTCAGACCACCAATCTGTTAGATTTACCATTAACTACCATCTGACAGATTTATGATCAGGTAAGCAGCTGGGTCAAGGTCACTGAGAGTGTAGGTGGTAGAGTCGGGAACCTTACCCCATGTCTGCACTACAGGCCACCAGTGAAGCTTCATCAGTATTAAACTGGAGTCCAATTCCTTTGTTAACTGCAGTGAGCTACTTAGGGACTTTGGAAATGGAAAATCAACATTCACATAAGTTTTCTATGATGGAAAATGAAGAAGTGCTTCTAGACAAGCCAACCATTATTAGCAAAGACATAAATATCTCTCCGTTAGTGACAGTGGGTCTGAAAAAAAACAATACAAACATCTGGTAATCCCTGGTTAAAAATTGGAAATTGAGATCTAAAAACAATAAATCAAACTGCATAGCTAAGCTATTGTTACTTCCTACAGATTAGTATATAAAAGCAACTGAAGTTTCATTTTATTGAAAGTCTATTTGTCCATTTTGTGGCCACAATATTGTTCATCACTTGTCAAGCAAATTAGATAAACTATAAAGGCATATGAGGAGGACCTGTATTGGCTCTGTGATTGTTTAGTTCAGTGAGGACCTTTGGAAACATGTCTCATTTAAAGAACAGAAACCTATAAATTTATATTCCTGCTTGAGGAACCAGAAGGTAATGACCTCTCCAGCTGAAACTCACTCAGCTGCACAGTTATAGAATTGTGATACACGTCAACCCACTTCTCTTTCATCTCTGTGTCTAAAATGTCTTAGTGCTTGGCTATTTATGGAATTTTTCCTATCTGATCATTTTCCTCCATTCTTACAATAAATCCCAAGGAAAGATGCTGTGTGTTTCCAAAATCAGAATGTCTTAAAGCAGGCAAGGTACAGATAGCACAGCTGCTAAAGGTATTTTTCACACAAGCCTGAGTTCTATCTCTATACCCCATAATGGAAGGGAAAAAATGACTCTTGTCTGTAATTTTTCTTCTCTGATTAAAAAAAAATAGTTTATAAGAGCTCAGTATCTACTTAAAAATTCACAGTGTTCTTTGCCCTATAACAAGCTCTTTTTCAGCGATGCTCTTATAATTGCTGTGACCAAAAGATGTTCAAGAACAGGAGTCTTCCCACTGGGGAAGTAGTGCTAACACAAGGAATATCCTTGCAATGAGCTACTCTGCTTGCCCCAGAATTATATGTCATGACTTCCATTTCCCCTGCATCTGAGTGAATTTACTGAATGACTTCTAACAGCCCCACTGGTAGATTGTGAGATTAGATTGCATATGTGCTGGTTATATGATGTTATCGGGCAGTTTCATGGATAAGTCTATGCAGAGAAAAAGGGGAAGACCTGAAGCCAATACTTAGGAAGAAAATGAGGACTCCCAATCCAATAGCTTTCAGGAGTAAATACCCGCATGAACCCACTGGAAAGCAAATCTTCTCCCTCTTGAAATTTTCACATCAGACTTGAGAGCCAACCAAGGCTGCAGCCTCCTGGAGGAAGGTTAAGCCAACATCATTCAGCCCAGCCAGGCTGATTTTCTGACCCACAGAAAGTTTGAGATGATAAATATGCATTGCTTTGAACCACTAAGTTGGCCCTTAATTTGTCACACAGCAATGGATAAGAAATACATGTGCCAAGTGCTGTGCAGATATTGTCTCCTTTAACAGTAACATTTACTCTGTAATGCAAGCATCACTGAATTGACTTAATGAAAATGCTCAGACAAGTGAACTTTGCCTGATTTCAAAACCCATGCTTCTTCTTAAACAAAATTCTATATTTTCTCATTGACTTATTTTTATATTACTTTTGATTCCTGGGTTTGACTGTTGGAAATTAAAATAAGTATTGCTGAAATCATTCAGTAATAGAGTTCAATCTGTTTTTGAACTATGCTATTGGTCTTCAAGCAAATCTTAGGAAGCTGAATAAATCTGTTAGCAAGATGCTGGGTTTGCCAACATGGATGCTGTAGGAAATAGGATCTAAGGTTTTTATAAACATCAAATTATAGCTCCTGAGTCTGAGTTCTTTGTTCTAACCTCCTCATTATTTCTGTCATTTATTTTTGGAACACTGTCTTTAGAATAAAAAAAATCGCTCATGGTACTTAATTCATGGCTTTAAAACGGTAAGAGTAATCAGCCATCACCCACTCACTCTCATCCTCAAATGAAATTCCAGTCTACAAAGTGACGGTCATATGACTCTTGCACCTTGACCCTGGACCCAGAAACTTTTCTGTTTTATCCTTGGAAATTGTTGAAGTCCTGAGACAGTTAATGATCCATACCAAACCATTAGGAAAAGCCACGGAGCCCATTTAAACTTGCAGTCAATCCTGAAGCAGACATCAGAGAAGAGATTTATAACTTCACCAGATATAGCTCAGACCTCAAAAACCAATTTCTTGACAAAGTCTCTTCTCTCTGCCATTTTGAAATAATTAGTGACTTTCACTCAATGGCATATTAAATTTTTATCTCTGGTTACTGTAGCAAATTGAGAACAAAATGAAAATCATTAATCCCAGCTATGAAGATGTCAGTTATCATGGGTTTAGACACATCCCATTGGACTGTGTTATTAAAATGACTAAGTATGTTTAAAAGATTCAGACATTTATCTATCATTCATGATAGAATCAGTCTATCAATAGTAAAACAATCACTAATTTTAAAGTAAGCATCTTTGGTAATAAAGACATCTTGAGTCACACTAATGTCCTAAAAGAGACACACACAAAAACCAAAACATTGGATAAATAGAACTTGAGAGAAGAGGTATTTTTTTCTCAGTTATGTTGATAAATATGCAAAAATTTAAGTTTCATTGAGAAATTTCCACATATTTGTGTACACACACACACACACACACACACACACAAACACACACATTTGGGTTTATACTTATCAACCCTGTGGCTGTCTCCTGTCCCTACTACCTGGTTGACTTCCTAAGTAGTTTTCTACTTTCATGAAGTGTACTGTCTGTTACCCTCTCTTGAATCCCCCATTTCCTCTTTAGACCTCTTCTTAATGTCTTATTGCCAGTTTTACATCTTATAAATATATATAGAGAGAGGAAGAATCGGGGATACAGAGTCAGAGACAGAGACAGAGACAGAGACAGAGGCAGAGGGATTAGTCCAGTAAAGATTCTGCATGAATGAAAACAGGTGATATTTAATTTTCTGACTCTGGATTATTCTGATTAATATAATAATCTCAAATCCCATCCATTTTCCTGTAAATATTTTAATTTTGTTCCTCGTGGGCTCAGATATCCAATTATGTCTATCTATGTAGTACATTCTCTTTACTCAATCTCTGATTAGCTCATGTTAATAAAAGCAGAATCCTTATCTTGACTATTATGAATAATAGAGCACTTAAAGGGGTATGCTCATATATCTGAGGTATGCTGGCTTAGAATCCTTCAGACATATAACCAGAAGTTTTATAGCTGTGTCATGTGTTTATGATATTTTTACTTTTTCAGAAACCTCCCAATGATTTTTTACAGTAGAAATCATTCACCAAAAACACAGAAGGGTATCTCTTTCCTGACATCCTCACAAGCTTTCATTTTCTTTTTTTGAAACTTACTTGTGTGTGTGTGTGTGCACATGCATGCACATGCTTTCTTATGTGTGTATGTAATGCCCAAGGAGGTCACAAAAAATAGAAGATCTCATAGAACTGTCTAGAGTTACATACTATTGTACATAAATGAATATGGATCCTGGTATTCAAACCCTAGTCCTATGCAAGAACACCAAGAGTTTCTATGCCCTGAGCCACCTTCCTGACCTCTTTCTTCTTTTTCTTATGACAACCTTTAGAGTAAGATTGAGTCTCAAACCACCTTTTTGCATTTCCCCAATGGCTATAGGTTTTGCACATTTTTCCAAGTACTTATTGGTTCTTCATTGGAGAACTATCTGTTCATTCAACTCACTATCCCACGTATTTATTGAGTAACTTGGGATTTGTGGCACTCAATTCAGGATAAGTTTTGTCCATTCTGGGCAGCAATTCCCTGTAGGATATATATCAGAATAGTCTTTCCTTCTGTAGGCTGTCTCTACTCTGTTGATAATTCCTTTTATGTGCAAAAGGAATTTTTTAAATTTAATGCCATTTTATTTGTCAGTTCTCAAAGTTATTTCTTCTACAATTGGAATGGTTTTCAGAAAGATCTTGCCTATACCTGTATCCTCAAATATTTTTTTCTATGTATTTCTATAGCACTTTCAGGTCTTATGTTAAAGTATTTGACCTATTTTAAATTTGTTTTTGTGCAGTGTGAGAGATATGTATCCAGGTTTTATTGTACACAGGAAAATCCAGTTATCCCATCATGATTTGCTGGGAGACTATCTTTTTCCAAGTAATTTTTCAGAAATTACATGGCAATAAATATGTGAGTTTATGTCTTCATCCTCTATTCTATTTTACTGACCTATGTGTCTGTTCTTGTAAGACAGTTTGTTGTTGATGTTTTAATGAGCCTATAAAGTAAAGAATTTCTATTATATCTTCACAAATAAATATCAAATACTTTGCTCATATTTACCACCTCATTACATGATCTTGTTTCCATGCTCCTGATGTCTCCTCCCCAAAAGTTCCTTTTCTACTTTTATGTCACAACTCTCATACTATAAACACGTAGCACACTCTGTGCTCCAATTTTTACTTTTTAGATGATTATTCTGTTTGAAATCGTCCTAGACAATGGCTCTGAAGTTCTGTCTACTGTCACTAAGCTTAATGAAGTTATGATGTACCTTACAGGGTTTTAAATAAACATTGGTAAGACATGATGTACAGAACCATCCTCTATGTGTTCAATTAATTAATCCATGCAGTACATCTTAAAATGCTATTTAATGAAAATGCATATAAGCAAGATTGTGTAATGATAGGCTGATGAAATGTTGTAATTTAGCCAGTATTGCAAGAATCCAGTGTTATCATTTCTTCTGCGAGGCTGGGGAACATTCTTTGAAAAAGCATTCTTTTTAAGGAAACTTTGAGTAAATTTTCAACAGCCTTTTATTGTCAGAAACTATTACAGATGTTTATGGAAATGCTTGATGTGGTCACCATGACATAAAGTATAGTCAAATATTTAGGGTTCTGTCATTTTCTTTATTATTATTACACTACTGTCTGTAGTTTCAGAACTTCATCTTTATTCGCTAACTTATTTCCACTTGAATTGCATCTGGGCAGTCCAAGGTTTCATTTTATGTTATAACTATCTTTGAAAATGTCATTTTGCAGGGTCTTTAGTTTCAAATCATTCAATATAACAGCCCCGCAGAGTGTACATTCAGCCTGCTCAGCACGCCATCTCTGGGGATGTCACAATTGTTTTGACATAAGTGTGTCTTACCATTTTAATAGACTGGAAAAGATGTCCAGAAAGGAGAGTGCAGATATGGGAGCAATAGAACAATATGGAATGCATTTGTTTTTCCAATAAAATAAGACTGAAACCCTGAAACCTGAATCATTTCTGGACAATTTTATGAAAAAAAAAAAAGAATGGAAAGGGGGATCTTGATATTTCACTCCTGTGCTAACATCAGGTTGGCAGAGTAGTGGCATTCTGTAAATCCTGAAACTACTTCAAACATATATATGGGAGGGCTTTAGGACAGTTGAGGCTATATGTTAAATAAGTAGAGAAACATCCTACTTGACATCAAGCAATCTGCATAAGATGGAAGGATGTGCTGGAAAGTTAGTTGATATTTCATTCTCTCTGTCAGAAGTAACTTGCACTTCTCCCTCAAAAGAAGGCAGTGAGAAAATTTCTTTCATTTTGGCAGAAATAGAAAAAATGAGAGAGTATGCAAAGGACCAGTTCTTACCCATATTTGTTTTTAAAATCCAGGCACATAAAAAATATGGAATTGGATTCCACATGTGCAGAAATTTTGAGGTTAGGAAAGATAATAAATTAGTTTTAGTAGGAAAAAATATCTGTAAGAATTTTCCTGGAGAGTGGGAAAGTAAGAATGGGGACGGGCAAGCAAACAATGGGCAGTGATGTTCAGGTTGATCTTCTACAACCAGAGAGAGAGCAAATCTCAGGAGGATGCCATGTGCAAGGAATGCAGCACCTGGGTTGCAGAAGAGGTCTCCATGCTGCTTAGATATGCATGCTAGTCTGTTTTGTAATAATATGTGAAAGGGCTAAAGCTAAGCAACTTTGTAAATGAAGAAGATTACTTCACAGTCCTGGGAATCAAACGTAAAAAGCTGGTGATGGCTTTCATTACTCACTTATTAACTTAGAAAGTTATTTAGCTAGTTAGTTAGTTGGTTAGTTAGTTGGGGTAAAATACTGAGGTGATGTGGGACATCACATGACAAGAAACAGGGAGTGTACACATATATATCCCTTCCAGTCTTTTTTTTTTTCTTAAAGGGTCATCTGCTTTCAATCATGACACCTCTCCCAAGTTAACATATGTGATCCCAAATGTTCTGTTTTCATATCACAGTCAAAGTTTGTAGTCTCATAATAACTAACAATAGGAATTAGGTTTTAGTTCCTGGACCCAGTGGTACATACTAAAGCCATATGTAAATCATCACTATATGTAACATATCAGGTACCAATTCTTATGTGGCCCTGGCCTCCTCATCAAAATGAACATTTTAAGTTTTTAAATTGTAAGGACATGTTCAAAGTCATTTACCTGATTTTCAAAAGGAAAATAAAACTATATTTGTCACACTAAATAGACATAGATCACAACGGTATGTTAACCATCTAATCACTCCCACCCATTAGCTTAACCATACAGATATTATTAAGCACAATTTATAAATGAAGAGAGTGAGGCACAGAAGGTCAAACATCATGACTAATGTTATGGTACAGGAAAGCAGCAGAGCTGGGACTGAAAAGTAAGCAGGGGAACAAATACTCTGTACTTTGGAACACACCACTGCGCTGGCCATCCTACCTTGTAAATAGTGGGCCACAAAACCCCTTTAAATTGCTATCTTCCAGGATGGGGAGATAGATTCATTAATAAGAGCTCTTGCTGTGCAAGTATGAGGACCTGGGTTCAAATCCCAAGCATCAACATAAAATTCTATGCATGACCATGTATGCCTAGCACTGAGGGTAAAAAGACAAGAGAATCCTAAGGACTCCCAGGACTTTTGCTTAGCCAGAGTAGTGAGCATCCGGTTCAGTGATCGACCCTGTCTCAAGGCAATGAAGCAGAGACGAAGAAATACCTGACCTCAAGTGTTAGCTTCCACATACATATGCATATGTTTATGTGTAGTCTATACACAAAGAAATCTGCTACAAATAAAGACTGTACACATGTTTAAGCTGCACCTAGCCCCTCGAGAACTGGCATGATTTTTTTTTTGCATTTCCCATGATCCCTGACATAGACTTTGAAAAAATAGTAACACGGCACTTTCATGAATATGCAGAAATAAATTTTGATTGTAAAATAGTTCTGAGTGCATCTATGTTGAGACAAAGACAGGCACAGAGCCTATAAAATTCAGGTGGTGGGATGGGGTTGATCAGATTAAGTGCAATAAATACTGGATTAGAAGCCTTGGCTATGTTAGTCACACATTAAAAACATTTCCACTAGCTCTTTATTATCTGTTTTCTTCTTAACATCAGGGAATGTAATAAAAATGGTAATTAGATGGATTTTTTAAAATGCAGCTAATAAACTGCCTCTGGGTTTAATTTGCAAGGTATTTCAGATCTATTTTGAGCAAGTGCCATATGACACTTGATGAACAATCTATAGCTAGTGGCTGACTGTGTTGCTCATACCTGGACCCTCCTGACCTGAGGAGCAGGTGCTCCCCGCTGCTATATATATATATGGCCAGCTGCAAGCCTTCTATCTCAGCCTTCCCCCAAATTACTCTTCACCTGCAAGCTACACCTGTTATCTCACAGATATCCTGCAGCTCATGACTAGACAATGCAGACATAGAAATATTTAACTCTCCTTTACAAGTTTTTGGACCAGGGATTAGGAGAGAGTCAATTGGTAAAGTCCTTGTCTTGAAATATGAGGACCCGAATTTTACCCCTAGTGGTTTCATTTAAAAAGCAGGAAATATAGTGACATATGCTTCTAATCTCTCTGCTGAGGAGGCAGAGACCAGAAAATCTCCGGCTCTCATTGGCCAACCAATTCTTCTAGTATTGGTGAGCTCCAGGCCAAGGAGAGACTGTGTCACAAAAGGAAGTACACTAGTCGTAAAGATGACACCCAACCGTGTACTCTGACCCATAAGTATGGGTATACACACACACAGAGAGGGGAGGGAGTGAGAGGGGAGAAGAGAGAAAGAAGAGAGAGAGAGTATAATTTGGACCATTATATTTCCAAGTTCAATTTGCATACCAGCTGTGACCCTCACTGAAACTGTCTCAAAGCCCAAGCTTTCCCCCTGCCCTAATCCTGCAATCAGCTCCTTCCTTCCTCAAGTGTTGTCCCTAACAGCCCTCCAAATACAGCTCCTGCTTCTTGTGGAAGATAAGCTGGGAAGCCGAGTGGATGCTGCATGCTGACCTGATACACTTGTATTTCTCTGTGAGCATGCTCAGTATACTTTCTCCCAGGCAGAAGACTTACACAGTTTAAACTAATGGAAACAGACAAATCATATCTAATGATTCAAGAAGCTTATCTTACTCTGTTGTGTTTCGTGACATTACAAAGAAAATATCCCTTTCTAAATAATCTTTAGATCGTCTTGCAATAGCATCCACTGCAGGAGCTAACACTGAGTGCTCACAGGATGTCAAGCACTGGGCCAAAAGTGCTGCATTTATTCTTTCATTTAAGCTTCTTAATGCCTGCATGAGGTTAGTGCTATTATCATTTCATTTCACATGATGTCTTAGAGTAGTAGTCGGGTGACTTTTTGAAGGTCACATGGTGACATAGCTTTTGTTGTCTACAGTCGCTTAACATTGCATATGACAAATAATTCTACAAAATTGAATAATGCACTTAAGTGATTTCTTTTATATTTACCATAAAGGAGACCTGAATTCATTTGAAATATAAAAAAAATTAGAGATATTTGAATTTGGCATACAAACAGCTTTCAGAACCATACACAATTTCAAACCACTATCAAACCCTCTGTATTTATCATGAGGTCATCCCCTTACTCTTCAAAATTTAGTATTCATTGCCTTAAATAATCTACCCTTCTCTCATGTAATTAACCCTAATGTCTAAGGTTATAGACTTTCTCTATATACCTTAAAAAATTGTACACAGTGAAGGGGGGAACAAGAAAATATGAAACAGTTTCAAACTGGCAAATATTATTAAGTTTGGAAAGCAGAAACCCAAAAAAGAAAGCATTATGTGTTAGGGCGAGTTAGGCATATTCTAATGATGGTTACTGCTGTGGAGTGACATCTTAGGGAGAGAAGGCAAGTGCTTCTAATCTGGAGTTTTAAGAAGGTTTTCAGAAGGTTTTTCAGCAATATCTCTACTGGGAAAGTATATCAAACACAAAAAAAATGCATAAAGTTTAGCTCAAGAAAGACATTTAGAGTAAAAATCATGGCTGGATTTGATCTAGAACAAAATAAATGCCACCAAGGTGTAAGGGCCCCTTGCTACATTTTTAATTGAGTGAATTTACTGAAGGATTTTAAGCATGCTTCTATGTAAAGGACAGATGAACTGATTATTTTCTATATTTCTTTTTACACTCTAAGATAAAAGAAAATATGAGATGTGGGAGGAAGAACGGGAAGGAAAATGCCTTTGGTGCATTTGTTCTGCTAAGTGAGTACATAGGGGATATGAAAGTAGGAAGAAAATGACTTTTTATGTGAGTAATAGTCAAAAGCAAGTGAAGTCATATCAGAACCAATACATGATCTAGATAGATATTCTGCAATGGGTGTGAGTCAATGAAAAGGATACAATTTATCTTCTGTGTAAGTCCTCTACTGTTACAGGTGATACATGAAGAACCCAGAATAGAAGAACGCATAATGGTAATAAAAAAGGGATGCTCTCTTTGAATGTACCAAGCTATAGGACACCAGAAACTACATGCAGAGACAACAGCAGGCAGATTGGATAAGTGACAGGAAGGAATGGAGAGGGAAATTCCAGAACCAATAAAGAAATTATATCCAACAAGAAAGCTGAGCTTTAAATTATTGTTGAAGAGCATATGAAGACACTGCTCAGTGGTTAGTAGCACTTACTACTTTTGGAATGGACCCCAATTCACTTGCCATCCCTGACATGAGGATTCACAACTATCTTTATATCCAGTTTCTGAAGATAATAGCCTCTCTTCTGGCCTCCTTGGGCACTGCAGAGACATGGTGCACAGACATATGTGTAGGAACTCACATATAAACATAAATGAAAATAAATAAACCATTAAAGGTATCGTTGAAGAAGAAAGATTGATTAATTCAGTAACCATATTAAATACAGAAAGGATAAAGTATAAAATACTAGGTAAGAAATATACACATAGAAAATTTAACACAGTGTACTCTGCCATCACTCAAGATGAAAACCTAGCAAGTAGAACAAACAGTATGCTCAACATTAAAACACAAAAACATTTTAAACCAAACAGCATTTTGTCATGGTTAGCAGAGGAGCACAGGAGAGACTATGGCCATTAATGGTTATTGGAGGAAAGAGTGTCTGTTATTTTCTTCAGTGCTGTAGCGACTGAGAAGCTGCCCTTGTTCCAGCGAATGATCCCAGACAAGAAACTCAATCTTAGTGGTGCATACAGAAAGAAAACATGGAAGGAGGAAGGAACGTATGGAGGTTCCCAGCCAGAAGAGGAAGGGATGAAAGTGAGGGATGGAACATTAAAATGATGTGTTTTTTTTTATATATATAAATGTGTGAAACTCTCAAAAAATCTGAGAAAAAAAAGTGACCTAAAACAAGGAACTAAGGAAGACAGAGGAGCTCTCGAGTATTGAGAGCTCTAAACGGCAATCTATTTGAACCAGATCTGATTAAAATATTAAAGTTATTAAGTTAAAGGAAGATTTCTTCAACAATATAGGCAGGATTAGAAAATAAGTCACCAATAAATGGAAACCAATAAAAACATTCTACCATGATTGTGTTGGTACTGAAAGTCACAGATAACAAATGAAAAGAATTCTGAGCTGTGACCTAAGAATATCAGCTGAGCCATATTTATAGTTAAAGTTTCAGGTTGACATTTTAATCATGATAGAACATAAGAAGTACTAAAGAATTAAAAGGATCTTTGGTCCCCCAACAAAACCCTAGGAGACTATAAGTTTTAGTTTGGTCAACTCAAAGGTGAATGGAAATTTCCTAATGCCTATATATTAGAACAATGTTAATAAATCCCAAAGAGAAATAAAACGTGACCCAAGGATTTATTAAATTTAGCCACGTTATTATTTAGGTAAAAAAAAAAAAAGAACAACTTATGAATACCTTTAGACAAGAAAACACTCAAGGAATTCAATATATCTGTACTTTTCTTGAAATTTGTTAAACAAATGCAACAAGCTGAGAATTGAATCAAAATAAATAATTCAGAGATAGAAAAATGTAAGTGAGAAATGACTCTACTCACAAATACATATGAATCTTGATAAGTAAACACTTGTCTATGAGGCAGCAGAAAAGAAAGCATGGGATTTTGCTTAGGGAAACTACTGCCTGGTTCTATGTCAACTTGACACAACCTATAGCCATCTGAGAAGAGGGAGCCTAAGCTGAGAAAACACCTCTGTAACATCATCTTATAGACTAGGAAGCCTGTAGGGCATTTCCTTAAATTGGTGATTGATTGGGAAGAGTCCAACTCACTATGAGTGGAACACCACTGCAGGGGTGGTCCTGGGTTCTATAAAAAATCAAGCTGAGCAAGCCTTGGGGAACAAGCCAGTAAGCAACACTTCTTCATGATCCCTGCATCAGCTCCTGCATTAAGGTGCAGTTTTGAGTTTCTGTCTTAGCTTTCCTCAATGGGTTGTGATTCAGAAACCAAGTAAACCCTTTCCTCCCCAAGTTACTTTTGGTCCTGGTGTTTCATCAGAGTAATAGTAACCCTGACAAAAACAACAACTAAGTGTTAGCCACAGATAGGTTTATACAGAAATAGTAATAGTACAATTTTGTTAAGATCAAAGGATAATATAAATAGTTAATATAGGAATATGATAGAAATAGATATGCAGCATAGGTCACTATGAAATGTATCTGCCCTTCACAGAAGGTGGACATTCAGTACAACTCCAGAATACAAAGGAATTTTTGCCCTATATCATGTTTCACAATAATTTTACTTAAGGTTAGAAAAGTCTATGGAGAATTAACAAATATTTATGGAGGAACTATTCATTGCATACTCTACATTTTCAATTTGGTATATTTTTCATTGTTACAGTTAATAAATTGAATCTATTCATTTAGAGTGGCTTGTACTCCTGGACACTATTCATATGTCCATCATTCTACCTGTGTGGTGTCTTTTTTTGTTCCTTATGTTTTGTTCCATATATATATATATATATATATGTTTGTTCCATATATATATATATATATATATATATATATATATATATATATTTTCCATATATATTCCATATAATACACACATAATGTCCTATTCTTCAGGGCTAGGAATACTACAGTTTCACATAAGTATCAATATGACATTCAGCACATTATTCTAGGATGGTCACTTCCTTTCCCTATGAATGGTGAATTTTAACTAAATCTCATAATAAATGACTCAACTTGAAGAAAATATCCAATCATTTTAACCTGAAGTACTTTACTGACAAGAAAATGATTCCATATTAAACATAATCTACTTGCTTTTTTCTACCAACCAATTGGACTAGACAGTTATATTAAAAAGTTAGTATTGTCATACTAATGTTCAAGTGTTGGGTGCTGATATTTCAGTTTGCTTTTGTTTCTCTTTTGTTTGGAATACCTCCTTTTTGTTTTCCTTTAGATAGAGTTTTAAGCGTATGCCTCAGTTCATCAAGTTTCTTCCTTATTTATTGGAACAATGTAGCTAAACTCTAGAACTAACATTCTTCCACATTTGCATGCAACTTCAGAAACATATAAAAGTTGGAAACAGCTATAAATACCACATTTGTTCTTTCATAGACATACAAGTCCCAGTGATTAACTCATAGTTTGTTGTTGAGTAGATCTGAATTGTGAATTTCTCTGTGACCTTGAGGCTGGTACCTACTTAACTGAATCAGTTTTGGTTTTCTGAGTCTCTAAAATGGAGAATAATGATAGCCTTTGCGTGCCTAATGTCATTAGAGATGTCTAGTCTAACTAACAAAAGCTATACCGTTTCCTCTGTAATTACATGGTGTAGCTGCTCCGAGAAAAAGGTTACTGTGTCTCCCCCATCAATTAGGACCATCAGTCACTGGACTTGATTAACTTAGCCCATTTCAAGCTCTCACAGCTGGTCTGCTTTCACAGGGGCAGAACACCTACATACCAACACATGGGACTCACTTACAACAGAAAAATATGGCTGTGGTACAATGACAATACCTAAAGCCATTGGTGTCCAAACAGCTGTTCGTTAACAGCAAACATAGGGGATCAGACACTGAAAGTTTAAAAGAACATTGTCTCTTTTGCATTATTATCTTTAGGCTAGAGTCACATCCAAACATGTTATGTTTGAAAGTAACCATATAAAGGCAAAATTACTCAGGTTTAGCTTTTATATTGCAAGGTTTTTGCAAATATCATACAATAATATGTGTGGCCTTTATTTATTAATATAGTATCAAAGATAAAAGGCAACTATCACCACACAGAGTTTTATTTTATTTATTTATATTCCAGCCCTTGTTCCCCCTCCCTGTCCCACTCCCCACAGTTCCTCATCCCATTCCTCCTCCCCCTTCCTCCACCCCGACCAGTGCTTCTCCCTCTTCCCTGGGCCCTCAAGTCTCTCAAGAATTAGGTGCATCTTCTCTCATTGAGGCCAGACCAGGCAGCGCTCTGCTATGTATGTGCTGGGGCCTCAAACCAGCTTTTGTATGCTGTCTCTTGGTGGCTCAGTCTCTGGGAGCTCCCTAGAGTTCTGGTTAGTTAGGACTTCTGGTATTCCTATTGGCTCACCCTCTCCTTCAGCTTCTTCAACCCTTCCCCTAATTCGACCATAGGGGTCCCCAACTTCCATACAATGGTCGGGTATAGGGGATCTGCCTCTGTTTCAGTCAGCTGCTGGTAGAGCCTTGCAGCAGACAGCTATGCTAGGCTCTTGTCTTTAGTCTCTTCTCCATTTCTGTCCCTGCAGTTCTTTTAGACAGGAACAGTTCTGGATCAGAGATTTTGACTGAGGGATGGCAACCCCATCCCTCCACTTGAGGCCCTTTCTATCTACTAGAGGTGGACTCTTCACATTCCCTCTCCCCAATGTTGAACATTGTGGTATAGGTCACCCCCATTCAATCCTGAGAGTCTCTCACCTCCTAGATCTCTGATATTCTCTAGAGGGTCCCCCACACACATACCTCGCATCCCCAAGACTGCACATTTGCATTCATTCTCCTGACCATCTGGACTTCTCTCCTATCCCCGCCCCCATACCGGAGATCAGATCGTGTTCCCTTTCCCCTCCCCCTCCCCTCTCTCACCCCAGGTCCCTCCTTCCTTCTGCCTCCCATGATTTTCTCTTTTCCCTTCTAAGTGTCATTAAAGCATCCTCTCTTTGGCCTTTCTGCTTATTACACTTCTTTCAGTCTGTGGGTTGTATCCTAGGTATTCTATACTTTTAAGCTAATATCCATTCATCAGTGAGTACATTCCATGCATGTCCTTTTTTGTCTGGGTTACCTCACTCAGGATAATATTTTCTAGTTCCGTCTATTTGCCTGTAAAATTCATGATGTCCTCTCTTTGAACCATTAAATAGTATGCCATTGTGTACATTAACCACATGTTCTCTATCCATTCTTAAGTTGTGGGACATCTGGGTTCTTTCCAGCTTTTGGCTATTATAAATAAGGCTGCAATGAACATAATGGAGCATGTGTCTTTGTGGTACGATAGAGTATCCTTTAAGTGTATTTCCAAGAGTGGTATAGATGGGTCTTCAGGTAGAACTATTTCCAATTTTCTGAAGACTGTGAGATTGATTTCCAGAGTATTTGCAATCTCACCAGCAATATTGGAGAGTTTCTCTTTCTTCACATCCTCACCAGCATGTGTTGTCATTTAAGCTTTTTATCTCAGCCATTCTGATTGGTATAAGGCAGAATCTCAGGATCGTTTTGATTTGCTTTGCCCTGATGACTAAAGACTTTGAACATTTCTTTAAGTGCTTCTGGGTCATTCAAGATTCTTCTGTCATAAATTCTCTATGTTTCTCTATACCCCATTTTTTAATTAGATTATTTGGTTTTTTGGAAGTTAACTTCTTGAGTACTTTTATATATTTTGGTTATTAGCCTTCTATTGGAAGCCACACTGAGTTTCTTAATTTTTAAATATTTTAATACATTTATTTCTTTGTTTACTGGGGAGGAGACAACACATATGTATTCTGGTACATATGTGGAGGTCTGAGGATAACTTGCAAGAGTTCATGTTTTCCTTGTACCACATGACTCCCAGGGATCAAATTCTTGACAGCAAGGACCTTTAGCTTCTGAGCTGTCTCTCTGGTCCCACATTGAGTTTTATCACCTAAAATCTTTGCATTGAAATTTCTGCCTACAAAATCATTATGATAGATGCCACACTTCGAGTATGAGATAGCCTGCAGGGGTTCATGTGTTTATGCATTTGCTGTGTAGTGTTTGTATTAGTCAATCTTCTAATGCTGTCTAACAATTTCAACTCAAATACAGGGAAGATTTATTTTGGCTCATGGTTTCAGAGGTTTTAGTACATGCTTGTTTCATTCCATTGAGAGTGCATGGTAGAGTATTACTGTTAGCCAGCTTTCTTTATCCTAAGATGGAAAAGGGTAAGAAAGACACCCTTCTGCAGCTCACTGCAAAATAGCCTTGAGACTCACATGAGAAATGAGGAGCTAAGTCAGAAAACAAGATGCATGAAGCCACACATTTCTCTAATCAAGTTCATCTTTCCCTATCATAAAAAACTCAAATAGTCAGTCCTTATATATTGTGGGCATCTTGTAATAAGAATGTAGAAAATGATGTGTCTGTTGTTCATTAGCCATGGAAAATTTCATTCTCCATTGGATTCTTTGTGTGGATTACCAAAAGCCCTGTAAGCCAAGGCTTGTTGAATTTAATTTCATTAAAATTAGCTAAGGATGTCTTTTTGGGCTGTCTGCTGAGTTCATAACAGTCCACCTTATCTTAGACTTTGACATTTGCCCAGACTCTCTACTCTCTATTTACAGTTTATTAAAATTCTTGGTACTTGATAAAGGTACTCTGATCATGTGAATAGAACTCTGAGTCAGTGTACTGGAGAAATTGGGGAGGAAATGAAAGAGGAGAGAGAAAAAAGAGAGGGGGATGAGGAGAAGGAGAGAGAGAGAGAGAGAGAGAGAGAGAGAGAATGAACATACTTTTCTCTGGGATTCTGATAGCTTGAGGCTCCCAGGCTGCCTTCTGTATAATCTGCTGCGCTCTTTCTCTCAGTCCTTTCTTTGATCTCCACTACAATTATCATTCCCAATTTGCAATTCCAATTAGATCTAGTCACCAGTATTAATATTCTGTCATTTGTTCTTACCATTTTAGAACTGTAGAATTTAATGTATACATTATGATCTGAAAAAACTCTCCCAATGAGTATCCCAATGGATACTCCACAAGTTAAGAATGAAAGAAGGAAAAGAAAGAAAGAAAGAAAGAAAGAAAGAAAGAAAGAAAGAAAGAAAGAAAGA
>NW_021604618.1:11353480-11373983 GCF_004785775.1 Grammomys surdaster | reverse complement strand
AGAAAGAAAGAAAGAAAGAAAGAAAGAAAGAAAGAAAGAAAGAAAGACATGGTCTTCCTTGATCAGTTTCCCATGCATTCATCCTTTGTGAACTGGTCCTGTGTTTACCTTCAATTGAGAAAAAGTCTTGAGAAAGTGACAATCATTCTTCTCAAAAATGTTGACTATTAAGTGTTTTCTTTTCCTAAGTGAAAGTCTAGAAGGTCCATGACATTAAAACTACAAACCTCAGTAGCATGACTGTACCCAAAAGTCCTGTCATAAAATCCACAGGTCTAGCTGGGCAATGGTGGCGCACGCCTTTAATCCCAGCACTTGGGAGGCAGAGGCAGGCGGATTTCTGAGTTCAAGGCCAGCCTGGTCTACCAAGTGAGTTCCAGAACAGCCAGAGCTATACAGAAAAACCCTGTCTTGAAAAACAAAAAAAAACAAAACAAACAAAAAAAATCCACCGGTCTAAGGTCTGATCTTCAAGGGAGTGAGAAATAGTTTACTCTGGAGCCACTCTGAATGACCATGGCATGGAAACTCTAAGTTCTTTCTTCCAATGAGGAAGGACTTTCACAAGATTTTTATACTTTTGCAGAACAAAGTAAGTCATAAATCAATGCAAGTTTAAAATACATTGGAGGATACCCCAGAGAGGTGGGTCTATTAGATGGGAGGCACTATGCTATAAGTCCAAGATACTATCTGATGACATTCTTAGTTCTTGGAACGGCAGAAGCTAGTGTTCCGCTAAGTTAACAGCTTCTGAGAAGTTTTTATATTATCACATGGTGTTAGTTCAGATATAGTTTGGTTAAAAAAATGACTGTTTCAGAGACTAAAACTAGACAAAGATAAAGTTAAAGATAAAACCTCTGAACGTACAAAATTCTATCCAACCAGTGGATCAGTCTCTTAGACAGAGAAGCTCCTTCCAGAAACTTTTTGTTCATAGCCAGACACAGCTTCTTTTCAGTATTTTCATTCACAATCCTTATGCCTCTTAGTTACCAAAAGAACCCCATGGAAACCTGTATTGGAGATCAATGCTATACATGAAAAGTAATTCTATCTGTTCCATTTATCATGTGGTTAATTCCAAGTGGCTTCATTTTAACCTATCAATCCTTTCTTCCCCATTTAAGATTGATTCAATGGATGTTGTTGTTGTTGTTGTTGTTGTGGCAGTAGGGGTTAAATCTAGTGCCTGGGCATACTAGGCAACCACTCTGTCACTGAGTTAGATCCCCCAATCCAATCTCACCTGTAATACTATGAGAGCTAGAGAAACTATTCCATTTGTATGCCTTCTTTCTCTTAGTTCTAATAATTCTAATTCTATAAGAGGAGATACTCCTGAGATACAATTCCTAAATTGGAAAGAACATGGAAAAAATTAATCATAGAGGGTTGTTTTTTAATATTATAAACCCTACTCTCAGAATCAATTTCCATATTAGTTTATTTTCTGTTGCCATGATAAAATGCTGATCAAAACCAACTGGAGATAGGAAAGGGCTTATGTGACTGAAATGACCATGCTGGACTCCATCATATAGAGAACTGAAGAACTGAATCACAGACCATGGATGAATCCCACTTATTGCCTCAGGATTGCTGGCTTGCTCAGTCTGTTTTCTTATTCAGCTTATCTCTACTAACCTACAGTGTCTGGGTCCTTTTATACTAATTTGCAATCAAGAAAACACCCCCACAGACATGCCAAAGGGCCAATGTGATCTAGACAATTTCTCAACCAAGGTTCACTCTGAAGTGTGTCAAGTTAACAAGTAAAGCTAACTACGACAACAATTATATCTGTAATTGCTATTATTTTATGCTTTAAAAGTATAAAATTAGTTTCTTTTAGTAAATGTAGTAGCATAGTATAGGTGAGATATTTTAATTTTATAGGCCTGAATTTGAAAATAAATTCTAGTATTTATTCTTTCTGAAAAATTGGGCATATTACTTCACCTCTGCTTATATATCTGAAATATAGGATGTATGAACTGAGTTCATGAGGAACCTTGAAAATTTATTAGGAGAGATACAGATCATAATAAATTTATATATTCTATGATAGATTTTATTGCAAATTACAATACTAATGCTGTTTAGAGTTTACTTTTAAAAATCCAGATACCACAATATTTCCCTAAAACTGAACAGCCCAGCTCAGCTGTGCAAATGTGTGCACCACATTACTTGAAGTGTTGTTTATAGCTGCAAAATGTGAGGATAGAAAGAGCTGACCTCCAAGTAGTCCTTTCAATATCTCTCCTTCCATTTCTATTCTTAAGTTCAGAAAAAGGAAATGAAAGCATTACAAATTCAAAAAGAAAATAATACAGTTTTTTTTTTACTTTATCAGCTTACATTTGCAACACTCTTTTAAAATTAAGAGTCAGCATTTCAATATACGGGGGTTTCATGTATACTGACCTAATGGCAAAAATAATGTTCTCTCTTTATGAGGCAAAAGGTTAATCCTGACAAGATTATGTTTGCCCTTCTACATCTTACCTCCTATGGCCTCAAACAAAGTACAATCTTAACTATAAAGTGTAGGTAAAAAAAATTTTAAATTCCTGATAATTTCCAGGACCTGGTAGGGAGTAAAATATTTACTCGAATGGATTATAATTTTTGTGATCTGTTTTCACTGAGGTCCATTTAGAGAAACAAAACCAGGAGCTGGATATAGAGGCACGTATGTAACCCCAGTGCCTTAGAATATAAATATTTATGTTATTCCAGTCTAGGCTATACAGCAAGACCTTACCTTAAAAAAAAAACACGATAAAGAAATATAGAAAAGAGAGAAAAAGGTAAGGAAAGCAGAGGAAAGAGGATAAGGGGAAGAGAGGTGAGGGAGGAGAGAAGAGGATTGTAAATCATTTAAACAGACTTGATTTCAGAAACTGGTTACTAGTTAATCCAAGAACTTAAAAGCCAGTAGAAAGCAATAGGAGAGATGGCTCTTAAAATACTTTTTAAAAATTAAAAATACTTGCTGCTCTTGCAGAAGACTAGGGTTTTGTAGTGGCTCACAGGCATCTATAACTCCTGTTCCAAATGGTCCAGTGCCCTCTTCTTGCCTCCCTAAACTCAAGACATTCGTATATCACACATACATACATGCAAGCAAACATTCTTACATGTAGAATGAAAATAAATAAATCTCTTTTTTAAGCTAGTGGAAAAACAGTGAGTCAATCAATAAATTAGCAGCATAAGGTTGATACTATCTAAGTGGCAACCAATTAGATAATCTTTGTGAACAAATAGCTATCAGGAGACAAGGCTGAGTTGAGAATCACACCAAGGATTGCCAGGAGGGAGCTAGAACCTCAGAGGAGATTTAGTTGCTATAGTAAATGAAAGAAGCGAGGTGACCAAGGTGCAAAGTTTCCATCTTTCATCCCCTCTACAACTTGTTCCCAGAAAGTTGTTCATTGGACAAATCTGCCACCCTGGGAAAATGTAGATCTCTCAAAAACAATTAGCACAAAGAAGGGAAAAGAAATGCCTCTGGGAGAAATAAAAGTGAAATCAGTTGATCAGTTGGCCAGCTTATGTTAAATGGAATCTGTATATATCTAAGGAGTATGGACAGGGGATCTGGTGGTGTAGCTCAGTTGACAAAGCATTTATGACCATGCATAAAACCTGGAGCTTTCTTCATCACTGCATAAACCAGATATGGTAGTACTTGCCAGTAATATCACATCAAGGTCATTTAGAGAGAAACTAATACTTCATGACATTAGAAAACATGTTACATGGCACCCTGATGTGTGTGTGTGTGTGTGTGTGTGTGTGTGTGTGAGAGAGAGAGAGAGAGAGAGAGAGAGGAAGAGGAAAAAGGAGGAGGAGGAAGGAGGAGGAGGAAGGAGAAGGAGGAGGAAGAGGAGGAGAAAGAGAAGGAGGAGAAGAAGGAGAAGGCGAAGAAGGAGAAGGAGAAGAAAGAGAAGAAGGAGAAGAAGAAGAAGGAGAAGAAGGAGAAGAAGAAGGGGGGAGGAAAGAAAGAATAAACTACACCTAGTTTCTAAGTATGTAGCCACCACTAACTCAACTCCACATACAATAATTTATTTAATATCAACTGACTCATGTGCAGAGTCGTGTGTCAGACACCTTTCACACTGTAACTTGATTGTCTCATAGCAACTGACTAACGATCACAACACTACAACACACATCAATTCCTCTTATGTCCCACTTACATACCACCACTGGGTGAATGTTTGAGAGGACATTCTCTCTCTGTCTTACTTCCACTAAGAACTATGCTGATACTCTATTGACAAGCTTTACTAGTACAAGTTCCAATAAAGTTAAATAATCAGTTGCCTTGGCTAGAAATACTTGGTATCCCTCTTTATAAAACTCCAGCTTTTTTCCTATTTCCTTCTCTTTCCTTCTCTTCTGCGTGGCGATTCATCAAGTAGCAGGACATAAAGTTTTACTCCAGCCTTTGTTTTCTAAAAGAACACAGTATGTCATTGGTAATGGTGAAAGGACAAAGAAGTCCAGAATGAGTACCTTGAGTCATAACTTACCTTGAACTAGCTATCTGACTTTAGAGACTCCTTTATGACACTATAAGGTCTAAATTTTACCCATTTATTCATAAGCCTTTATTGAAAAGGTATTCTAAACAAAGCGTAATGTTAGGTATTATGATGAAAATCTGAAAAGACTTTGGTTTGGGCCCTCAAGGACATGATAGATGCAGAATTTGCAGGCTTGTAAGTGGATAACACTCTATCTGTTAGATAAGAATGTTCTTCATATCACAGCATGTCACTGGTTAAAAGTTCAGACTTTTCACATTTCAGATAAGCCTCAAATTTTTAGTCTTCAAATATTTTATATTATTCACATGACTGGATAAATGTCACTATATAGACTAGCTTGAATTCTAAATACGAGGTTTTTTTTCAAATAATACATTTCTTAGCATTATTTTAAGCTGATAGTACAGCCACACTTAGAAGTAATCACATGTATATGCAAAAATCTATTTACATGAATTTTTAACTTTCTAATTGATTCTTCGTGCATTTCACATCGTGTCTCCCAGTCCCATTCCTTTCCCTATCCCCTGATATTTGTCCTCAGGCCTTGTAACAACTCCCCTAAAGTAAAAACACACAAAGAAAAAATAAACAAAACAAAACAAACCATGAAGAATATGTCATCGTGGAAGCTGTGGTGCGTCACAGTGTGTCCCACTCTATACCCCTCTGTCTACACATCTTCACTTGAGAATGTTCATTGCAAAGAGTCGTTGCTCTGGTTCGAGGTCTCTGGCTCCTTTGACGCCATCAATATTGGATCCTCACCCAACTCCTCCCCGTTAGCCTGTTGCCGTGTCATGGAGATCCTGAAGCTTTGGAGGTGCAGGATCAGCTCTTTCACACATCTCAACAGTTCACAGATGATGTAGATTTTGAGATTAGCCCTGGATCTGGCCCTGTGGGTCACTGAGCTGGTTGGTTTGTGCTGGCTCTCCCTTATCTGCACTGCCAGGGCAAGCTCTCCAGCACTGCTCCTGGTAAGATACCCAATGCCACTATCAGCACGAGGCAGGTTCTGCTTTTCTGCTCTGATGCCCTTTGGGCTGGTTCAACCATAATCATGACTCCAGAGTCCGGCCAAAGCACGAGGCCCACTCTCCCAAGATCTATAGTCTGGGAGGAGCTGGAACAGCTCTCAGGGTCTCCCATCCTCAGAATTGGCTTACCTTCAACCCCTCCACAAGCCGGGCTCCACTATGTTGCCCAGGAGAGGTACAAGGTTCACTCTCCCACTAGTGAGATATAGGGATAGCTCTCCTGTTCTCATAACCTTGGGGCCAGTTATTCTGGCTATGGCATGAGGCAAGGGCAGGCACATCATCCTTGTACCCACCCACCTCAACCACAGATGAGCGGCAGGGCCATCTTTCTTGTGATCATGCCTACCACGGCTGGCTCACCTATGTTTACTCTGCCAGGGCCAGCTCTACTGTGCTCCCCAGGCAAAGTGCAGGACATTCATATAAATTTTTGTAATAGAACATTTCATAAAGAAAAGACATTGAGACAAATACATACAATGCCCATAAAGAAAAAAATTCCCACTAACAGCTTGTTGATAAGATAGTAAGCGATCTCAAAAATTAATAATAATGTTTGCATAATAATAATGACATAAAATAATATTAAAGATACATTGAAATGAAAAATGTTTTATATTTTAAATAAATAAGTAAAGTAATCTGGATCTGTAAAATTACATGTATAAATACAAACCTGAAAGGAAATGTTAGAAAAATGTTAATATGTGTTGCCTCTGGATGGTACTTTCTCCATATATTCTTATTTTTTTCTACAAATAGTTATTTTTTATCACTAAGGCATAACAGGGCTACAATAAAAAAATAAAACACTCTAGAAGTCAATTTACCTGCTCAGCCATTGCTGTGCATTGAGGGGGAGCAACAAATTATGATTTTTATACTACATGCTTTCTTCTGTCAATTTACTTGAAACTACCAGGAATGTTAAGTATTTTCTCCACACATATGAAAATCAATAAACAAAAGTGAAACCCCCCCTCTGTGTTATTTCACATCAAATACCTATTTTCATGAAGAATGCTTACATAGTAACAATTTGGATGTCCCTCTGAGCTCATTCAGTTAATATCCACCCTGAACAGTGGAATGTTTTGCAAGCTACACTGGAAACAGGTAAGAGCTTATAGGGTATGGAGACGTGTTCTGAGAGTGGAGAATCCTAGCTTCAAATCCCATTGTTCCCCCTGTCCTTTTGCCTTAGTTTCTTCAAATGCAAAACGGAAACGGTAAAGATGATGAGACAAATTCTGGTATACTAGGTATTCTTCAACATTTTGAAATACAAAGGAAATGAAGGAAGCTAAGTATCTACTTTTAAAATAAAATACCAGTCGAAGACTGAAATGTTTTCATAACTGCAAATGTGACAACTCACTCAAATTTGTTTCTGAGTGATTCCAGTTTGAACCAAGTCTTTTTATTTATTTTTCACAAAGTCAAGTATGTTATTCTTAGGTTTATTTGGGGTTTGTGGCTTTGAGGGGTTTTTTGGCTTGTTTGTTTGGGGTGGGAGGGGGGTATCTATCTATCCTAAGTGTAATTTTACTTCAGTGTACCTTTTTTTGTGTCAGAAAATTAATTTTCTGGATTGCTCCAAAAAATTCTGCTACTAAAGTATTCTGTTAAACAATTCTCAACACACTAGGCTGCATCAGCCTCTACTACAGTGAATTTCTTTTTTTTTTTTTTTTTTTAATTTTTTATTGGATGTTTTATTTACATTTCATATGTTGTCCCCTTACCCCATCCCCCACCCACCCATGAACCCCCAATCCCCTCACACCTCCTCCTTCTTCTTTGTGGATGTAACCTCTATCTACCCCCCCACTCCCACCTCCCCACCCTCAAAACTCCCACCCCCTGGGGCGTCCAGCCTTCATGAGGTCAAGGATCTCATCTTCCACCTGTGCCCAGCAGGGCCCTCCACTCTTATATATTCAGCTAAGGCCCTGGATCCCTCCATAAGTGCTCCCAGGCTGGTGGTTTAGACCCTGGGAGCTGTGGTTGGTTGGTATTGTTGCTCTCCTCATGGGGCCACAAATCCTTTCAGCTCCTTCAGTCTTCACTCTAACTCCTCCATTGAGAACCCCATGATCACTTCAATGGCTAGTTGTGAGCATCTGCCTCTGAATATGTCAGACTCTTGAAGACCTCTGAGGAGACATCCATATCAGGCTCTTATCAGCATGCACTTCCTGACTTCCACATCAGCATCTACCTTTGGTGACTGCACATGGGATGGATACTCAGGTGGAAAGGTCTTCAGACGGCCCCTCCTTCAGTTTTTGTCCCTTGCTTTGTCTCCATATTTGCTCCCTTGAGTATTTTGTTGCTCCTTCTAAGAAGGACCGAATCACCCCCACTTGGTCTTCATTCTTTATGGACTTCATGTGGCCTGTGAGTTGCATCTTGGACAGTGAATTTCTTAAGTGTAAAACTTAAATCTCTTTCCTGGCATGTTAGCACTATTATGCAATACAGAGCATTAAAGAGGAAAAGGAAGAAAGAAAAAAAAGAGAGAGCTAATGTTTTCCAATAAAAGTTCAAAACGCCCCAGAGAATGAATTTGTTCTTATCATAATTTCTTATGCAAATTGGCTGTTTATTCAGAGGAAAACAAGCAATTGAGTGAGCATTGAAATAGAAATCAATATGTATCCAGTCACAGATCTATCTAATGTCATTATGTAGGGAAGCTATGAAGAGTATTTTCCTCTAAATTTGGTCAATGTGAATACAGCCTGAATTTCAGTTTCTTTTCTACAACTTCAGTTTGGCTACTGCCTTAGTCCTGATATGGATTCCCCCTAGCTTAGAACTTTCTCTATGCAGGAATGGTAGAACTTTGGGTAACAAAAACTTTATATATTTTTTCTCTTAAGACAAGCAAAGATAATAAAAATCTTGGTTTGATCGCTCTGTTTTTGCAGAAACATGAAACATTTAATGAGAATCCAACAGGGTTCAGCTTCTCTGAAGAGAAAGCAACTGGAACAAAAAATAGCAACAGCATAGTGATGGGTGCCCACTGCCAGGCTCGTACCTCATTAATGTCCCACAATCTTTGCAAACAGGCCTCTATGGAGAATTATGTTATTAGGTGGAGAGAAATAGAACTGAGAGCACTGTTAGGATGTGGTCCCTTGAGATACCAGATAGTTTTTTTTTTTTCATTTTGAGGGTTTTTTTTTTCTTGGCATCAGGGAAAATCACACATTTTAAAAGTGAGTTGATAATTCTTTTCTTCTTTAAATTATACAACATTTGGAGTGTCCAAGCTTCTATGCTCTAGTCCAGGCTCTGTTCCTAATTAAGAGCAATGCCTGTTAAAAAATGAATTCGCCACTCAGCTTCTTGCCAATGAAGGAAAGGGACAGAAAGCTATAAAGTTGCCTCTCATATCCCCAGCAAATCTAGCAGTTTAGTGTTCACTGACCTGAAGAAAACCAAACAAAAGTAAAAGAGAAAAGAGAGAGGGAGGAAGGGAGGGAAGAATGGAGGGAGAGAGAGAGAGAGAGAGAGAGAGAGAGAGAGAGAGAGAGAGAGAGAGAGAGGAGTTCTAGCCTCCAGGCACAATTATCTATCACATGAGGTGAAGGGTAGAGTAGAGAGAGCAGCTATAGGGTCAGAATATTCAGAATATTGTTATAACTACTGTGGAGACATCAGAAGAGCCTAATTCAGTCACAAACACAGACAGCAAGAAAGTGGTTAGCACTAAGCACTCATGACTTTTATAAACAGTGGAGTCACCAAACCCAGTTCGATCACTGGAGGAAATCTGTCTGATAAAAATGCAAGGCTATAAAGGCCCAGAGAACAAGAGGTTTCTTGAGAAGAATGAGAAGAAAACAGCCCTCCTCATCTGCCTGAGCAAGAGGGCATGGCACCTCTGGTTAGAGGTGTGGAAGGACACCCGACAGCAGGCTGGAAGAAAGGATTTGGTTTTCCTTGACTCCTAGTATCCTAGTATCCTAGTGGGGAAGAAATTGAAGGGATACCTACTAAGGAGATAAAGTCAGCAAGTATGTGGCTCTGTATCAAAGACTAGCTGACTGATTGGGTTTAGGTGACTTCATATTCAACCTACAGCATGCCTGATGATCCATCCTTTCCCTTAGAAAAGCTGCTCTTTGCTTGCTCAGTCTCTGGAACATCCCAGTTCACCCCTTGACTCCTGTTTACTCATGAAGTTTAATGCTTCCAACAACTCTGTCCCTTTACTGCCTGTCAAGTAGTTTCCTCATCCATCACCACAAAGAAATGTCTTTAGCACCCCTCCAGGCCCAGGGCACCAAGGAAGACTTCAATCACACCTACCCTCCTAGAAGCCCCTTCTACTGGTAAGCTTGACCAACTATCTTGTTGACCTTCAAGATTTTGTACTTCAGAGATGTGAATACTGCAAGATTAATTTCTAGACATTATTGAGTAGATTTAAGAAGCATGTTAAGCATCTTTTAAATGTTCTCCTTCCCCACGGTGCAGTTAAAAACCAAAGAATATGATATTGTTATTAGTTCAAAATCCACCTATCTCTTCTTCATTCCTCCAGTTTCACACAACACATTCACAGATCTATTTATACAACATAATGAAGTCATTTTCCTAAAATAAACCCTGACTCTATCAGTGCTCTGCCAGAATTTTATCAATGACTTCCATTGCTCTCAGAAATAAGTCTCAATAGCATATTAACACTTCCCTGTCCTTTCCTGGCCCCTGTCTGTTTCTTCAGCTCTCCAATCCCCTTCTCCTTCACCTCTTCTTTTTTTTTTTTCTTTGTAATTTCTTTTTTTTTAATTTTTTTAAAAAATTTATTTTTTCTCAAATCGCAATTCATTCACACAGGGTTTATAAACATAGAAAGGCAGGACGTGGGGAAGGGAATGACACTGGAGTGTGGGTGTTCAGGGGGAATACAAATATCTTTCAGAACCGGGTATCGGCTGGGTGAAGGTTCAGTGGACAAGTCACTATGACTCTGCCTATGACTCGCTTGTCCTTATCTAAATTGGTATTGTCTGCCAAGGCTACCTATTTACAAGGTCTATGACTACTCAGGCTTGTAAATTTCCACAAAAGCTGCCTGTTTACATTAGCTTATAGCCATCTGTTTCAATATTTTTCCACTGAGACCCAAGACTTGGTGTTAGTATACATGTATGACAGGCCTATTGCTGATTTTAGGCCTATGGCTGATTTTAGGCCTTCAGTGTGTAAGCAGGGCTGCCCCTGACATCTCCTCCCTTCTCTAAGTATAGAAGGGCTGTGGCAATTCTAATCTTGCGAAGGCAGGGATAGAGTCCTGACCTCCAGTACTTGAAGGGGACCTTGTAATGTCTCCCGTCCCCCTGTTGTTGTCCAGCCTTCACCTCCTCTTTACATCTTGTCATAACCCCCTGCAGTGATCTGAACATTTCAGAACTGACTAATGTCTGTATCCTTACAGTGCTCCTTCCTTTGACCGCTTATTCTCCTGTCTTTAGATGGCTAATTTCTACATATCCCCTTGGTTTTGGGTTCCACCAGGAAGCTTTTTCTACACTACAAAATTAGACCAGGTCACCATTTCTATACTGCCACAGAATTTTGGTCTTTGCTATTCTCTGACACTTGAAGGCATTTGATAATGCTTGATGACTTACACGCCTAGATTTCCACAAGCTCATAGCTTCATGGATGCAAGTATTCCTTCTATCCAGAAAGGCCTGGCAGGAGGCCAGCAATTAATGTTATTGAGAAAGAAACAAAGAATTTGAGGGGAAAGAGAGATGCTCCATGATTGTGTGAATGACATTGATGGAAAGAATTAGATTACATATACATGAGTTCCATATCATTGTGGAGAGAATATGACTGGGCCTTCTGTAACTCAGGACTGACGTACAGCAGAGCATGCCTTCCTCACACTGTTGCCTGGACTGAGTCCTTTAAAACACCAAAGCAACAAGCCTGGTCACCTGTCTGCTTTCCCCCAGGTGGTGGCATGCAGTGAACTAAGTATTAGTGTTACTGATGTGCAGGCATGTGAGAGGAAATACAGATAGTATGGAAAGGGGAGGGTGTCAAGCAGGAAATGTGTTCACCTGTTTCTCAGGACTGATCTGGTACATAATAAAATAGAAGCATGCAACAGTGGGTTGGGGAGATACTGATGAATGTAAAATGTATCTCTATGCCTAGGGATTTCAGTTCTCCTATAGAGAACCATCCAGTCAATGCAAAGGTGAGAAGACACAAGAAGTCAAATGAGCAGGTGAATTCCTATGGCTACCTTCAAACCACAGTGACAGAAATCAGAAAAGAAAAGCCCCTAGTTCATTAACTTTATTAAAACTACATTAATCTCATATCTGAGGCCTTCCTTCTTATTTTTTTAAAGATTTATTTATTTATTGAATGTATATGAGTACATTGTCACTATCTTCAGATGCACCAGAAGAGGGCATCGGTTCCCATTACATATGGTTGTGAGCCATCATGTGGTTGTTGGGAATTGAACCCAGGACCTCTACAAAAACAGCCAGTGCTCTTAACCTCTAAGCCATCTCTCCAGCCCCCTGAGTTCTTCCCTCTTATGATCTAAACATTTGCCAAAGTCCCACAAACTGCCACTTAGTTGTGGGAAAAAAAATCTGTCATGTGAATTGGAAGTGGACTCTGTCCAAACCTTCAAACATTCCCAGAATGCCTTATTGAGAAGAGGCTAAAGCTTCGTTATTTTTTCAAATCACTGTTTCTTCTTATTATTTCTTTGTCTATTTTTAATGCATCATTCTGTCTATTGTCTCAGTGACCCCAAGTACACATATGCTAGATTCTTGAACCATCGTTTGTCTCTCTGTTCTCCAGATTGAATCATTTCAATCACTTTTCCTTGAAGCTCACTGACATAGTTAATTTTTTCTAGTCTACCATGAAGAACATCCTTTTTAAATGTTTAGACACTATTTTAACTCTAGTATAGGGGTTTTGTTTGTATGTTTGTAATTTGTTTGCTGATGTTCTCTAGGTTGAATTTTTTTACTCATTTTGCATATATTTTCTTTTCCAACACTGAGCATATTTACTATAGTTAACTTAAAACTTTTAATATACTGAATGTGGGACATTACACAAAGCACAAGAGAAGCTGAGGCACAAATACTACAGTGAAATCTTGTCTCAAAAAAAAAAAAAAAAAACAGCTGAGGGTGTAGCCAGATTGTGTAGTTTGCCTAACATCCTGGTCTCCTTCTCCAATGCCGTAAAATAAAAGAATAACAACAAAGTATCCTGACAGCTAATATAACACTAGTGACATGCTATGTCATTCTTCATTGTATGTATTCATTTCTGAAGCTGTCGTATTTCTTATTCATTCACATATTCAATGGTTCTTTGATTCCAACTAAACATTAGAAGTGATATGGTACAAAGATTCTAAAATGTTCCTACAAAGAATATTGATTTGTTTCCAAACAACTGTTTACTGGCCTGCATGCAAACTAAATTCTCAGCCTCCTCCACAGCTCCAATCTGTGTGGACTATTAGGAACTGTGCCAAGCTGGAGGACTCATCTAAAGACTTTGAAGGAGTTTGAATATAGAAAATTGACATCCTCCACTCTGAATCTGTTATTTTCTGGGATTTCTCAAAATGTGGTGCTTGCTTCCAAAACCAGTAAGATGGTGACCTAGTATCAAATACCAGAATTTCAGTGACTCCAAAAGAAACTAACAGAACTAACTTTGACCTGTTTCACATTAAAGCCTCTAAAAAGCATCCCATTCCAATGCCTCAAGCATATGCCTATCTGTGGCCCTTTTCTAGTGATTTTCACCAGTGTACGTGTGTGTGCATGTATGTGATGTATGTTCAGTTTTACTTGGAATCTTTAATAGAGTTGGTCTGACGGTAAACTACTTGAACATGGTCAGTAGCAGAACACTGAAAAAAATGAGCTTTGGACACTTACAGGAAGAATGAGAATCAGCCATGCAGTCATCTGTGAAAAGAGAATCGTAGGAGGAAAGGACTGTACATACATACATACATACATACATACATACATACATACATACGTAGCCCAGGAGGAGAACTTGCTCAATGTGCTTGAGCTATTTAAAGAAGACCAGTGTAGACAAAATAGAGGAAATGAAAGTGAGGAAATGGGATGAAGCCAGAGCTAAAAAGAATCATTTGCCTCCAGCAGTTACACTAACATTACTTTAAAGTTTAATGCTGAAAGCCACGGGAAAGCTTCAAGCAGAAAAATTCTATAATTTAGCTTTCATTTTAAAATAAGCCATTTGTGTTAGGAATGCAAAAGTATCGGAAAGAAGACATCATCCAGGAGGTTCTTCCAGGACCTAGGTAAAGTGGATTGAATCCAGCTGGACATAATGGAGATGAGGATAAAACAGCCAGTCTCTGTGTGTAGCTGAAGTCAGGACAAAAAGATGCATTGAAGGTTCATATTTGGGATGTGGAGGCTAAAGATCCTGTGACGTACAACTTAATAAATGAGAAATATTGAATAGAGAGATATTAACAGGACCTAGAATATTTAGATGTGATATATAGTAGACACAATCAAGGAGGAAACTGAATTGTAAATCAGAGCTTGAGAGTGAAATTAAATGAGGTTATAGATTAGGAAATTACCCGTGAATAGAATAATGTTCAAAGTCAGGAGAAGGTCCAGGATCATCAACAATGATCTAGTTATTGAGAAGAACATATCTAAGGATGTTATTCTGCAAGATCAGAAGCTACACAGATAAGGGGGCAACTAAAGAAATCTAGAATATTCCATAATATAAGATGGGAACTAGAAGAGTCAAGTCTAGAAATGAATAAAAGAAGTATCCAATTATTCCAGAGTGCTGAGTTAAGAGTCAGAGACTCGAGGAGTTCAGGCTACAGTGTGGCCTTAACTGAAGGGTGTGGTTAGAAGAAAACATTTAACACTCTGAGATTCAGTTCCCTTGCAAAGAGAATGGAGACACCAATTCTTACCCTTAAAGAAATCCAAGTATCAAATGACAAAACATATATGTCAACATATGGACAGAATTTTTTGTAGCAAGTAGTGTGAAGCAGAGCTACTATGAGGGAAGGAGCCTACTATGTTGAGAAGATGCCTCGCAAAGGTTTATAGTATTAGCACTTTTAAGGAAGAGGTACAGGCTCAGGCAGATCTTGAGTTCCTGAATGTGGACTTTTTCAATCTCCAATACATTCATAGGCCAAGTTGTTAAGCTTGCATCTGTTTTTGTAAAGCTGTAAAAACACAGCTGAAACAGAATTGTGATATGGGACAATATCTAGAAATGATTTACATTTGTTGAGACCCCAAAGGAAGCACTAGGGAAAGGACAAAAGGAGCTGAAGGTGACTACAACCCCATAGAATGAACAATATCAACTAACTGAACCACCTAGAGCTCCCAGGGACTAAACCACCAACCAAAGAGGATACATGGAGGGATCCATGGCTCCAGATATGTAGCAGAGGATGGTCCTATCTGACATCAACAGAAGGGGAGATGCTTGGTCCCATGGAGGCTTGATGCCCAGCATAGGAGAATGCTAGAACATTGATGCAGGAGAGGGTAGGTGGGTGGGTGGGTGAATACCCTCATAGAGGCAAAGGAGAGGGGATAGAGGGGGTGGGATTGGGGGGGTTGTAGAGGGGTAACAGGAAAGGGGGATATCATTTGAAATACAAACAAAAGTGATTAATAAAAAGGAAAGAAGCCATATACATGTAGAAATATTCACAGCACTTTGAGTCCTCCATAAATGTTTGATCTCTATTCCTCCCATCATTTCACCTTGCTTACGATCCACCATCATCAAGAAGGACACAGCCAACATCAAGCTAAATGGAGAGAAACTTGAAGCAATCCCACTAAGATCAGGGACTAGACAAGGTTGCCCACTCTCCCCCTACCTATTCAATATAGTACTGGAAGTCTTAGCCAGAGCAATTAGACAGCAAAAAGAAGTCAAAGGGATACAAATAGGAAAGGAAGAAGTCAAAATATCGCTATTTGCAGATGATATGATAGTATACTTAAGTGACCCCCAAACTTCCACCAGAGAACTCCTAAACCTGATAAACAACTTCAGCAAAGTGGCTGGTTATAAAATCAACTCAAACAAATCAGTAGCCTTCCTCTACATGAAAGATAAACAGACTGAAAAAGAAATTAGGGAAATGACACCCTTCACAATAGTTGCAAATAATATAAAATACCTTGGTGTGAATCTAACCAAGCAAGTGAAAGACCTGTATGACAAGAACTTCAAGTCTCTGAAGAAAGAAATTGAAGAAGATCTCAGAAGATGGAAAGATCTCCCATGCTCATGGATTGGCAGGATTAATATAATAAAAATGGCCATCTTGCCAAAAGCAATCTACAGATTCAATGCTATCCCCATTAAAATCCCAACTCAATTCTTCACAGAGTTAGAAAAGGAAATTCTCAAATTCATATGGAATAACAAAAAACCCAGGATAGAGAAAACTATTCTCAACAATAAAAGAACTTCTGGAGGAATTACCATCCCTGACCTCAAGCTGTACTACAGAGCAATAGTGATAAAAACTACCTGGTATTGGTACAGAGACAGGCAGGAAGATCAATGGAATAGAATTGAAGACCCAGAAATGAACCCACACTCCTATGGTCACTTGATCTTTGACAAAGGAGCTAAAACTGTCCAGTGGAAAAAGGACAGCATTTTCAACAAATGGTGCTGGTTCAACTGGAAGACAACATGTAGAAGAATGAAAATTGATCCATTCTTATCCCCTTGTACAAAGCTCAAGTCTATGTGGATAAAGGACCTCCACATAAAACCAGATACACTGAAACTAATAGAAGAGAAGGTGGGGAAAAGCCTCGAATACTTGGGCACAGGGGAAAAGTTCCTGAACAGAACTCCAATGGCATATGCTCTAAGATCGAGAATTGACAAATGGGACTTCATAAAATTGCAAAGTTTCTGTAAGGCAAAGCACACTGTCAATAGGACAAAATGACAACCAACAAATTGGGAAAAGATCTTTACCAATCCTTCATCTGATAGAGGGCTAATATCCAATATATACAAAGAACTCAAGAAATTAGACTCCAGACAACCAAATTACCCTATTAAAAAATGGGGTATAGAGCTTAACAAAGAATTTTCAACGGAAGAAACTCGAATGGCCGAGAAGCATCTAAAGAAATGTTCAGCATCCTTAGTCGTCAGGGAAATGCAAATCAAAACAACCCTGAGATTCCATCTCACACCAGTCAGAATGGCTAAGATTAAAAACTCAGGTGATAGTAGATGCTGGCGAGGGTGTGGAGAAAGAGGAACACTCCTCCATTGTTGGTGGGACTGCAAGATGGTGCAACCACTTTGGAAATCAGTCTGGCGGTTCCTCAGAAAATTGGACATAGCATTACCCGAGGATCCAGCTATACCACTCCTAGGCATATACCCAGAAGATGCTCGAACATATAACAAGGACATATGCTCAACTATGTTCATAGCAGCCTTATTTATAATAGCCAGGAGCTGGAAAGAACCCAGATGTCCTTCAACTGAGGAATGGATTCAAAAAATGTGGTATATTTACACAATGGAGTATTACTCAGCTATTAAAAACAATGAATTCGAGAGTTACCTAGGTAAATGGATGGAACTAGAAATTATCATCCTGAGTGAGGTAAGCCAATCACAAAAGAAGACACATGGTATTCACTCACTGATTATTGGATATTAGCCTAGAACCTTGAAATGCCCAAGATGCAACTCACAGGCCACATGAAGCCCATAAAGAAGGAAGACCAAGTGAGGGTGATTCGGTCCTTCTTAGAAGGAGCAACAAAATACTCAAGGGAGCAAATATGGAGACAAAGTGAGGGACAGAAACTGAAGGAGGGGCCGTCTGAAGACCTTTCCACCTGAGTATCCATCCCATGTGCAATCACCAAAGGTAGATGCTGATGTGGAAGACAGGAAGTGCATGCTGATAAGAGCCTGATATGGATATCTCCTCAGAGGCCTTCAAGAGTCAGACATATTCAGAGGCAGATGCTCACAACTAGCCATTGAACTGATCATGGGGTTCTCAATAGAGGAGTTAGAGTGAAGACTGAAGGAGCTGAAAGGGTTTGTGGCACCATGAGGAGAGCAACAATACCAACCAACCACAGCTCCCAGGGTCTAAACCACCAGCCTGGGAGCACTTAGGGGGGGATCCAGGGCTTCAGCTGAATATGTAAAAGTGGAGGGCCCTGCTGGGCATAGGTGGAAGAAGAGAACCTTGACCTCATGAAGGCTGGATGCCCCAGGGGGTGGGAATTTTGAGGGTGGGGAGGTGGGAGTGGGGGGGTGTAGATAGAGGTTACATCCACAGAGAAGAACGAGGAGGGGCGAGGGGATTGGGGGTTCCGAGGGGGTGGACACAGCCATCAGACAGCCAAGAGTGCAGATTCTTCAGTCCTAACACTTGGGTTATTCATGAGTTTCATCCTTGAATTTATAACCTTGTAGAAGCTACTAACCATGTTGGGCCTCAGCTTACTTGTCTATAACATGGAAATAACAGAATGTGTTCACAAATTATTTTGATAGAAATAGAATTTACCTTAATTTCTAAACACTGCAGTGAGACAATGCACAAGAAAGCATACAGAGTAAATACTAATTATTTCCAACTAATAACATTATTCTTGACAATACATTTGCCAAAACAGTGTATTCAAAAAATTAACCAGGTGCATTTCTGCAAATTTGTTGCAGCTGTACAGGCCTGAATTGTTCTGTGTCCTGCTCTGAGCTCTGCTGTTGGGTGCTGTGAGGGGATCTCAGGGAAGCTCTGAAATCAAGACATGGATGGAGTGACTTATGATGATGTGCATGTGAACTTCACTACGGAACAGTAGAATTTGCTGGATCCTTCCCAGAAGAATCTCTATAAAGATGTGATACTGGTGACCTACTGGAACCTCACTGCTACAGGCTACAACAGGGAAGACCATCATATTGAAGAACAATATCAAAGTTCTAGAAGTCATGAAAGGCATGAAAGAAGTCAGAGTGGAGAAAGAAGTTGTGTTCCAGAGTTAGCCAAGGTTGTACCTTGTGGTGCAGCGGGACTTGGTCCTGTGTAAAATCACCCAGGTGGTACTGGTTTTTAAGGCATGAAGGTGTCATGCAGAGCAGCTAAGACATGGCCTCATGAAGGGAGCATTTGAGAAGAAAGCAGTGAAGACTGTTTGCTGCAGAAGATCCCAGCATACTGACGATGTAGTAACGTGATGAGCTGAAAGAATAGCAGCAGTAGTAAAGTGGAGTCAACCAGAACCTAGAGTCCTGTAGATGGAAGAGCTGGAGAAGCAAACAATCTCTTTTTGAGGAGAGCAGAAGATCATGTTTGGATCCCAAACTGGAACAAGAAACTGTAATATTGAAGTTACTTTGGAAACAACAAGATATTTAGGTACCAGAGCTGTGGGATACCTGCTCACGAAAACTGCTTTCAGGGAATAAAAATCAGCCAAAGAGAAAGAATTGTGCTGCAGTGAACAGGGCAGAAAGGAGTTGGAGATCTGAAGAATGCTTTGACATCAGACATGGAGATGCAGACTTTGGAGATGGCCCAGCTGGCTTTTGGTCTTCTTTTCATTCAGTATTTCCTCACAATGGCATTTAGGAATGGTGAAGTATACATTGTGAATTAGGAGTATATGATGTGCTAAATGTTTTTGAAATTATAGGGTGTTACAGTTACATGATTGGATGAATCTCAGAAGAGACATTGAACTTTGAACTTTTGCCATTTTTGAGAATGCTAGAGGTGATGGGGACTTTTGAAGTTAGAGCTCATGTGTTTTGCATTATGCTATGAATAAGTGTGGTCCCCGTATACCCAACTGTTTGAACAACCATATGGGGACCAGTGAGTGGAATGTGGTCATTTGAATATGCTTGGTCCAGGGAGTAGCACTATCAGGAATTATGGCCTTCTTGGAGGAAGTACAGCACTGTCAGAGTGGGCTTTGGAGTTCCACTCCATGCTGAAGAGACTCTCTTATGAGCTCCCTAGAAGACAGTCTCTTCCTGGCTGACTTTGGATCAAGATGCAGAACTCACAGCTCCTTCTTCAGCATTATGTTTGCCTGCATGCCTGCCAGGCTTCCTGCTATGATGGAAATGGGCTAAACTTCTGAAACTGTTAGCCATCCCTAATTAAATGTTTGCTTTTTTAGGAGTTTCATTGTTCATAACGTCTCTTCACAGCAATGGAAACGCTAAGACAGAAACCCTGTGACTATATTTAATGTAGTGAGGTCTTTGCACAATTCTACAGTCTTCTTCATCATGTAAGAATTAGTATTGGGGAGAAATCTTATGATTCTATTTAGTATGGTGAAGCCTTTGAATACCTCTGTAGTCTTTATCATTATGAAATTATTCATACTAGAAAGAAATTGTATGAAATTCAGCAATGTGGTAAAGCCTTTGCATTATGCGGACCACTGAGGTCCAACAGAACTCAAACATCAGGAGAATGCAAATGATAAGCATTTATTTTGATCAAGTCTGTACTGATCAATCAGGGCCAGAAAAATACACTCAAAAGCTTACTTGAGTACTCCACCCCTCCTCACACTGAGCCACAAAGTTATATAGCTTCCAAACTTGAAAACCACAAACACCAATACCAAGTTACATCTACATTCTCTCCCCCCAATCATTTTTTTTCTATTCTTAATCTATGTCAACTGATACAGGATGTAGGCTTTATGTTCTAGTCTATCGTAGCCATTTGTTTTTTGGGATTGCGTACGTGTGTGTGTGTGTGTGTGTGTGTGTGTGTGTGTGTGTGTGTGTGTG